>NW_027101713.1:0-31686 GCF_035609145.1 Eleutherodactylus coqui
AACCCCGATGCAGGGGTTAAAAAAACCACCCGCACAGCGCTTACCTGAATCCCGGCGGTCCGGTGACTTCAATACTTACCGCTGAAGATGGCCGCCGGGATCCTCCGTCTTCGTGGACCGCAGCTCTTCTGTGCGGTCCACTGCCGATTCCAGCCTCCTGATTGGCTGGAATCGGCACGTGACGGGGCGGAGCTACACGGAGCCGCTCTCTGGCACGAGCGGCTCCATAGAAGACTGCTGAAGACCCGGACTGCGCAAGCGCGGCTAATTTGGCCATCGGAGGCCAAAAATTAGTCGGCTCCATGGGAACGAGGACGCTAGCAACGGAGCAGGTAAGTAAAAAACTTTTTATAACTTCTGTATGGCTCATAATTAATGCACAATGTACATTACAAAGTGCATTATTATGGCCATACAGAAGTGTATAGACCCACTTGCTGCCGCGGGACAACCCCTTTAAATAAGGTAAAGACCATAAGTATACAGTCAGGAGGATGAGTTGTGATCTCCTCTATTATACTTGTGTGACGGGAGCTGTGTAGTCACCATCAGTGCCATTGTCCCTCTTTAGGCAGTTTCTGTTGTAGGGATCAAGTAATGGCATCACACAGACTGAGAAGCTGACTAGAAAATGAATCCATAACCCCAAATAGACCTGAACTGATCCGAACCAAGATCACATGACCATCCGAGGAGGAGGAGGCGGCGGCCAGGAAGTTCAGATAGGAAGGAATAACTAACCGAGGTAGCACTAGCCGACTTATCTATATGCTGGAGACAGCTACATAACGAATGAATACAAAGAATCACCGGGTGGCCCTTTAAATGTCAATTAACAGTTGGAATTCAGTACAGGAAAAGCTGGGAATTCTGGGACTTTTCTGACAGCGTTTGTGCTGAGAGCTCAGAAAAACGTATGATTCCCACTGACTGCAATGCAAAAACAAGGATCAGGTTTTATCCGGGTTTTTTTTGCAATGGGTTACGCTTTTTAATCCTCCCAAAAAAATGCACATAAACGTTTGTTTGGCTGCATGTAGTGAACCGTGTCCATGGTTTGCCTGGATTTTAACCCATCATAGCCTATTTTCATCGGTTTTTTGGAGTATTAACGGGTGTGTTTCACGGATTACCGTATGTCGGTGTGGACGGCCCCCGCTCCCAGCCACGCGTCAGGAAGAATCATCCTCCATCAGTAAAATCTTGTTGTCGGTAGCGGCCAGGATCAAGATGACAGACGTCTGCTGCCCATAAGCCTGAGCAGTCGTCTATCCCGGGAGGGATAGTGATGGTTTTCCTGCTGCCTCCCTACCTGACAGGGTTGACACTGACAGCCCCGGCCTGTCATGATAAAGGAGGCCTCTGCTGCCGGGAACCTTCTTCCACCTTGATCAGCTCCATTAACATATGTCAGTGATCATTTATAAGCCCCTGAGATGCCACCACCGCTGCGTCTTCTGCTCAGAACAGAGGCGGACGGCGCCGAACAGATTGAGGGCGTTGAGGGGGAGGGCAGATGTCAGCATGAGCGATCCTCACCCCGTACCCATCCATCTATGCATCACTGTGATGAGGTACCCTGTCAGCCCCTCCTGTGTCTGCCAGGTGGGCACTCGCTGCTGAGGGAAGGTTGACGGGCTCCTCCACAACACAGGAGAAGTTCGGACACTTTGTAATAGACTTTGTTTCAGTTACTTACAATTATTGATACCTCTGCATGCTGTCTTTGAATGGAACATTATTGGACCGGTTTTTAACCCCTGAGTGTCCACAAAGCTTTTGCCCACAAGCAGATACTGCAAATCTCTACAGACGTAATGCGTCTCACAGCTGCAACTGCATTCAGTCCAGACAATGTATCCTGAAGTTCAAACAGATGCATATTTCCTGCACTGATACACTGTAACAAACTATCAGGGCAGGAGAGAAACCAGTGTTGCTAATGGGATGGCTAGAACTAAACCTGATACCATTGTAGCAATCCCTCTGCTGTGAGAAGTATTAAGTGCCAGAGATTGAAAACTTGTTTTAAAAGGCTTGATTCACTGACAGCAAGCAGTGATATTCCGAAGTGTCCAGCAAGTTAAACACCAAGTGTATTAGAAAGTTTCAGAAGTTTTTAATACTGATTGAAAATTAGGAAAAATCCTCTTCTGGGACATTTCACATGTAAATCCACACCCCTTGTTATCCTATAGGGCTTTAAATCCGCATCATTTCAAATCCACGTGTCATTTTTCCATCGTGGAAAAAGTTACCGCTGCGGAATAAACAGCGTCTGGCAGAAGATGTCTAACATACAGAAGAGATGTCGGGCCTCTTTCACACGGATGACAAAATTGCACAATGTTCTCGTTAGGGGGTTCAAAAACCCCGCCTCCAGGAAGCACTGACTCTGATTGGCTGAGCCGCAGCGCTTGAGATCCAATCACAGCCACCGCACTAAGTGGCTAACCGCACTGTCTTACCTCCAGCCGCTTCACAGACTGACTCGCAAAGTGGGTTCCATCCGGACCGGGACTCAGAGTGGAGCATCATACATGTGTATGATGCTCTGAGTTAGATCTGTACACCCGCGGACAGATCGGGACACACGTTCTCTCTAGCGCCATTCGTTTCCGTGTGGTTAGCCCCTCCGCTGCAACAAAATCCCAATTTATTTCTGTGGGGAAAAAAACAAGAAACTCTGCAAATAGCATCCTGCGGGTAAAACGCTGCAAAGCCATTCCTTCAGCCTCGCCGGGTATAAAAATGAAACTATGATTGGCTCGTGTAAACAGGCGGTCGCTCATCTGTGGATGGCTGCCTGTATGCTGTGGATGGAGGGGGTGGACAGGAGCGATCATCAGCCCCCTCCGCCTCCAATCATTGAGCGATCATTGCTCCAATGGGCAAGCTCTGGATAATTATCGCTGGGACGACTGGGCAGGCATCCCGATAACAGGACCCTTACACTACCTTCCGACTAAAGCCCCATTTACACGCAACAATTGTCGTTTGAGCAAGCGAATTAACGCCTTTTTTGCTTACAGATGCTGAGCGTTTACACGTAAAAATAATCGTGTGAAATCCTTGCCATCTCCCTCGTTAGCTCTGGAAACACCATATATGCGGTTTGCTGCGGCGGGCGAGTGTTTATGCGAGGAGTCTCTGGAGATTTTAAATTAGTGCGAGGAAAAAGCGATTGTTTTCTGCCGCGTGAGTCATTGTGTTTGGAGGGGGAAATAGTCACTGCTCCCCGCAAGTCTGAACAAATGTCATTTAAACCTACCGACACGCAAACGACCGAAGGACTATTTCCACGACGGGTAAAACTCCACTATAAATGACAGGGGAACAAATGGCGCACGACGGCTTCACGTTTACATGAACGAATTTTGAGCGGTAATCGTTACTTATAATCGGGCCTTTACATGATAGTAATGGCCCTTTTACACGGGACGACAGTCTTTTAAATGATGTACGAGCGCTGATGTCACCGCAAAGGTCACTGATGTCACCGCAAAGGTCACTGATGTCACCGCAAAGGTCACTGATGTCACCGCTAAGGTCATTAGCGCTCATGCAGACGTTTACACAAAGACTTGCTGCCGTTTGTGGGCTTCTCGTCCGCTTCTCGCTCCTGTGGGAAGCGCTGAGCAGAAAGCCGTTATACAGACTGAAAAGTCACCTTACGAAACTGCGAACCACAAGTGAGGGATTTAATCGCATTCCCACTTTTGGGGGGGGGGGGGGCTCTGCCCCCTCCCACAAAGCTATGCCAGTTTTTTTTTTAAATGTAGCAGATATGGCATAAATCAAAACATTGCAATTTGGGTTTTTTTGCACAAGAACCTGCTTGCACCAAAACTGTGACCTTTTGATACAACGCTTGTGGCGCTGGTGCGTTAGTAAATGTCCCCATTGTATGCAGCAGAGCCGTCTTTCTACAAGCACCAATGGACAGCAGCAGTATTACTGACAGTAACCCTATAGATAGCTGCAGTATCTGTTCATCCTGAGCCTCCTCATTCCTGGGCAGGACCCCAGAGCGCACACGGGCTGGGCATAGGGGTAAGGCCGTACTGACGCAGGCCATTCCTCCTGCAAGTTCTTTATGTTGTGAGATACACTAGACATCCATGAAAGAAGACCCCATTATTCACAGGTGCGATTCTTGTCTGACATCTCCTATTATTCTGTGATATCACAGAGAGCGTGCCCATTCCTTCCTAGGGAAGAGGCAAAAAATTGCATTGCACACTAATCTACATGCAAGCTTCATGCGGGTGTGATGCGACCCTTACCTGTACCGGGATGCGACCTTTACCTGTAACGGGGTGCGGCCTTTACCTGTACCGGGGTGCGGCCTTTACCTGTACCGGGATGCGGCCTTTACCTGTACCGGGATGCGGCCTTTACCTGTACCGGGATGCGGCCTTTACCTGTACCGGGATGCGGCCTTTACCTGTACCGGGATGCGGCCTTTACCTGTACCGGGATGCGACCTTTACCTGTACCGGGATGCGACCTTTACCTGTACCGGGATGCGACCTTTACCTGTACCGGGATGCGGCCTTTACCTGTACCGGGATGCGGCCTTTACCTGTACCGGGATGTGATTTCCTACAAAACACATTGCACTGAACATCGTGGTTTTAAGAGTGAAGTATCAGCACGAGTTTCTCAGACCAATATCGCCGTGTGGAATCTGCATCACTGCTGTCCATGAGTGGTGTCTGCTGTTCAATTGAATGGGGCTGAGCTGCAGTACTGGATGCGGCCATGGACAGGAGTGGTGCTGTCTCTGTGGCACTAAAGCAAACCCCTTTAACCCTTAGTGGCACATACCTTTCATAGCAGTGTGCAAAGAATGCAGATTAAAAAGTAGGAATTATACATGTCAGTCTTCACTGTAGTTTTGGCTTTCTACTCATGAACCAGGAGGCGCAGGATGAACAGAGCTACAGATTACAAAACCTATATCAGACTGTAAATAACAGGACTGATAAAAGATATAAAATAAACTGTGCGTGGCTGTGGGGGCTCCGGGAAGAGACAATATAGCGCTGCATAATAAGAAGGATAAAGCAGAGCCCAGTATAGACGCCCGTGGATGGCAGACTTGTCACCGCAGCCGCTGACACATTTCTCCCTCTCCCGTCTTTTTCCAGATACTTCTGAACCCATCAAGGCACAAAAATCAGGAAGCAGAGGAGGATGATGAGACTCCTCACCTGAGCCCCCAGCGCACGCCTCCAATTAAATCAAAATTGTTTGTTTTTAATGGTCCTTTTACACTGACAAGTGGGCGATCATTCCGGCAGCACGAGCTGTCAGGGAGCCGAGGAAATCCACCGCTGATAATGCCCATTGCTTCCAATTAGGAGCAGAACTGCTCCTGGTGCAGATCCTATTCCCCGGCTCCCCCCAAGGCCCCAGCGTCTCCGCACTTTATTTTTTTTTTATTTTTTCCCTCCTTCTTCTTCTTCACTGCAAATTACTGACACAAAACGGCTGCGTATTGATGGCGAATGTGCGCGGTCCGAGTCTGTCGGCTTTAATGAGGTGATGGAAGTTTTCCTGCCTTTGCTAAGTTCTTTCTTGTTTGACAGCTGCTGGATGTTGACCTCATAAAACATTTAGTAATTCTCATTACTCGCTGTCAAGCATCACAGTGACGGCTTCACCAAGTCATTTGCATCTAAATGTGCGAGTATCGTGGGGAAGGGGCGCCAGGGATCAAAACTGTCCGGTAGGGGTGGGTGCACACGGCATATGCGGCTCCTCGCTGCCTTGAAAGTTGGCCATTCTTCTCCTGTTCAGTGTACTATAAGGCTCCATAGTACTTCCTTCTATGTGTATATTACAATGCACGGTACCATCCTGTATATCTACTCTGCACGGTACCACTTCTCCCGTCCTGTATATATACTCCGCACAGTACCATCCTGTATATATACTCTGCACGGTACCGCTTCTCCCGTCCTGTATATATTCTCCGCACGGTACCACTTCTTCTGTCCTGTATATATACACGCTCCATGGTACCACTTCTCCCGTCTTGTAGATATACTCCGCACGGTACCACTTCTCCGGTCCTGTATATATACGCCGCACAGTACCACTTCTCCCGTCCTGTATATCTACTCTGCACGGTACCACTTCTCCCGTCCTGTATATATACTCCGCACGGTACCACTTCTCCGGTCCTGTATATATACGACGCACGGTACCACTTCTCCCGTCCTGTATATCTACTCTGCACGGTACCACTTCTCCCGTCTTGTAGATATACTCTGCACGGTACCACTTCTCCTGTCCTGTATATCTACTCCGCACGGTACCACTTCTCCGGTCCTGTATATATACGCCGCACGGTACCACTTCTCCCGTCCTGTATATCTACTCTGCACGGTACCACTTCTCCCGTCTTGTAGATATACTCTGCACGGTACCACTTCTCCTGTCCTGTATATATACTCCGCACGGTACCACTTCTCCGGTCCTGTATATATACGCCGCACGGTACCACTTCTCCCGTCCTGTATATCTACTCTGCACTGTACCACTTCTCCCGTCCTGTATATCTACTCTGCACGGTACCACTTCTCCCGTCTTGTAGATATACTCTGCACGGTACCACTTCTCCCGTCCTGTATATATACTCCGCACGGTACCACTTCTCCCGTCCTGTATATATACTCCGCACGGTACCACTTCTCCCGTCCTGTATATATACGCCGCACGGTACCACTTCTCCCGTCCTGTATATATACGCCGCACGGTACCGCTTCTCCCGTCCTGTATATAAACTTTGCACGGTACCGCTTCTCCCGTCCTGAACCCAGTCTAAAGAAGATAACAGTATGAAAACTAAAACTATAACGCCTTTTTCACACGCCCGACAGCGATATCTCCAGAAGAAAATCGCAGTGATATCGCAGCTGAGTTCTGTGCGATATCGCTGCGTTTTCTCACTGCGATATTGCGATTTTTGCAGCACTCTTTTGCTGGGATCATCGCAGGTGGGGGGAGGCTTGAAATATACTACTTTGAAAATAAGCCCAAAAAGACCAATGCAATACATCACCGAGCAGGCGCAGTCCACTCCGCCTCACTTCTTATCTGCAGCTCCGACACACTTGCTTGTAGTTTTCACCAGCGCTTTCTGGTCAGAGGTTCAAAAACCACACCTTCAGGAAGCATTGGCTCTGATTGGCTGAGCCGCTGCGCTCGAGAACCAATCACTGCAGCGCTCGATGAACCAATCACAGCCATCGTGGAGGAAAGATCGGAGAAATTGCGAGGGAAAAATCACAGCTTGCTCTACTTTGCTGCGGACTCCGCACAGATGGCCTCCATTGAAGCCAATGAGGGCCGTCCAACCATCAGCGCATTAGCAATTAACATTGCGTATGGGCTGTTGATACCTTCATCATCTCTTAGCGACCGCGCGGGCAATACAAATATTCTTTTTTTATTAAAAAAAAAAAAACTGTACTGCAGCCTCTGCGGTCATTTGCAATACAGATTTTGCAGGTATGCTGGGTCACCGGCGGGGGTCACAGCCGGATCCTGCATGCAATATCCGACTGGGTCATTCGTACTATCCAAGCAATTGAACTATCGCATCTTAATTCCCTTGGGAGATTAAAAAAATAGTGTCGAAAAAGGCTCAACAAAGTTTAATTTAAAGAAAAACAAACTTGTTTAAAAAAAAAAAAAGCTAATTTCTTTCCGTAGAACCCTTTTTAAATAGATGAAATACCAAAGAAAATGTTAAAAAACTAACATATAACCGGTATTACGGCGTTCATACTGACCCAGACCATGGAAGCATTGTGTCATTTATCGCACAGGGTGAAAACTAACGCCAGCATTGTTATTTTACTTTTGTTCACTTCCAAAACACACAATAAAAAGCGATCCAAAAGTCACCCGTACCTCCAGCTGGACCAGGAAAGACTACAACTCTTCCTGTAAGCTTGGTATTGCAGTAATCATAGAAGAAAGTTGTCTTATTTCTACCAAATTGTGAATGCCATAAATACAAAACCCAAAAACAATGAAAGTTTCTGGACGGTTTTTCCATTTCCACCCAAAGAAATGTAATAAAAGTTATACAAAACATTATACGGACCCCAGAGTGGCACTATTAAAAAATACAACTGGCCTCAAAAAAGGAAACCGAAACCCCCATAAAGCCATGTCAACACGTTACGGCTCCTGCAGGTGATGATGGCAATCACTTGGTACTTAAACCAAAAAATAGGCTAGTCACTAAGGGGTTAAACAATAACTTAAATAAATACACAAACACTAACAGAAATACTTAGCCAACCGGCGCACAATGAAACTACAACATTTTTTGGGGGCCCAAGTGTGGCCCGGGGTCCATGTGTACCCCAGAAGTCCAGGGTTCAGTGTTCAGAATGTGCCAGGCTACACCAGGGTTTTTTTTTTGTTTTTTTTTACATACCACACTATTCCCGCCACAGCCTGGGGGCCACACCCGCAACACCAGTCCATGCCCAGAGTTCAATGTTCGGAACGTGCCAGGCTATGGCTCAAGGCATGAATCCCACTGCCTCCAACTCCTCACCCAACCTCCCTACCACCCAAATCGTGAATATATACATATGAAAACATAACACAATAAACTCCAATAAACCAACCTATATATCATATACTATTCACATAACCTAAAAGCCTAAGGTCAGCTCACAGGCTTCATGGTGCACTCAGAGCCTCCCACCATAATTGGAGATGATAAGCCGGGCACAGACATGGCAATGCACTTTACCTCTCTTTTTAAAAAGGTCTCCCTACACTTTCCCTAATTTACCCTAGACTGTCCTTAATCTGCCCCTCAGTCTGACCCTTTATAGAAAACTGCCTCTATCCTGTCCCTTCTGTTTCCCTACTCTAGAATTTTAAGAAAAACAAGCCCCCTCCATAGGAGAGAAGCCTTAGATGTGCCCAGCCTCTCATACTCCATGGAATGTAGCTGCCCCAGGTCACCCAGGATGTTCCTACATACCGTATCTATAGGGAGGATTTTATGCTGCATCGAGATTAGACACCGTGCACTCCAGATGTGGAACCTGACCACTAGGCTAACTAGAAATAAAGTGCAGCGGTCCCTGCCACCAAGGCCTCTGACAGCCCCATAAGCCTACTCCGCATAGAAGAGGTGTGCCAGCTGAGGCCAGCCTATGGAGACCCCTACCCATTGGTATATGTCTGTATTAAAGGGCCACTAAAGCAGGAAATGCTCCATGCTTTCCAGTTCAGATTACTCCTTACTCCAGTGAAAGCAGTGCAAAGCCAAGTCCCAAAACGTCAAGGGAACCCAGGTTGAATTCAGTAAATGTAACCCTCACTCCAAGTCCCGACTTGGAAAGTTCTTGAGCGCCAGGAGCTTCTGGAAATGGGTCAACAGGACTCCGTTATAAAGGAGCCTCCTCGTCAGAGTCCTGATCTCCCACATCCCTAAACTACACCAGCATATCACAGTCAGAGCCAAGGTAGCGTAAGCCGGGAGAAATACGTGCTGCATGTGCAGGTCATTCACTCGCCCTCCTGTCTCCCATTCCTGCAAGAAGGGCCGAAACCATCCCCTGCAGGAGTAGACCCACGGAGGAGCCCTCTCCTGCCAGAGGTTACCTATGTTGATCGTAACAAAGGTATTCATTAGAAAATCACAGGGCTGACCATAGACAACCCCCCTAGACTCCTCATGTGATACGTAACATCTCTCCTGATTAGGTTCAACCCGTTCCCCCACAACATTAGGAAGAACAGGTTGTAGCCTCGGGTCCAGAGAGGTTCCGGCAAAATGCATACGCTGCCCAGGTAGATGAATAAAGGGAGCAGGTAGGTTTTGATTAGGCTAATTCTTTCCCAAACGGTCAAAGACCAACCCTTCCACTGATTCACCTGGGTGGCACCATCCAGCCTATCTGCCCAATTTTGCATGGGGTAATCCCCCTGGCCAAATTTGATGCCAAGAACTTTTTCTGAAGCCCTGGGAACCAGGAGGGATCTTTCACAAAGACATACAACAGGGGATTTAGAGGACAGCCTTGATAGATGATGCATACCACCTCAAAAGGGCGGCCAAGGCAACCATTGACTAGTGAGAAAGTCTCAGCTCCTGCATACAATGTTCAAAACCAATCAACAAGCCCCCCTGGCAGCCCGTATCTCAGAAGGACTGACCAGAGGTACTCGTGATTAACCCTATCAAACGCTTTTGCCTGATCCAGGGACAGCAAGTACCCCTCCCAATGACCAGCTAAACCCTGCTCCACTGCCTACCGGACGCCGAGAACAGCACTAAAGGTGCTACGGCCTGGAACAGAGCAATGCTGGGCCCCTGAGAGGAGCCGGGGTGCAACCTTCACCAGCCAATTAAACAGCACTTTTGCCAGAACCTTCCTGTCCGTATTGAGAAGCGCTATGGGACGCCAGTTCTCTTTACGCCTTGAATCTTTACCCTTTGACAAAATGATCAAGGCTGACCTCCTCATTGACCTAGGCTGAGCGCCGGAGGAAAGACACTCATTTAATACCTTGGTCAAGAGGGGACACGAGATCATTGAAGGTCTTATAATACTCAGATGTTAAGCGATCTGGACTTGGCGATTTTATTTTGCGCCAGAGCCCATCAATCGCCAGTCTACCTTCCTCTTCTCTGATGTCTTCGGTCAAAACATTGAGAGGTATCCACCCCCCGGCTCAGGGACCGTTTCAACCAGGAAAGCCGACATCCTGCTTGAATTTAGATTCTTATTTCCCAAGAGTCGCAAGTAGTAGGATCTGACAACCTCCAGAATCCCTGATCTCGATCTATTCAGGGACCCAGTACTATCGATCAGTCCAGTAATCTCTTTACTATTCACTGACATCCTACAGTTTCTGTAAGGGTCGGGCGAGCGGTACTTCCCGAAATCCCTCTCAAAAACCAAGGATGCGTGTCTATCGTACTGGCTCTTCTTGCGTAACGATTTCACCCTAGAGATCTCCTCGCGGCTACCTCCAGTCAAAATGTTAGTTTCCTCCTCAGGCCCTGATAGGTTGGTAACAAAAAAACATATTTGATATCGCTGCATGCATAAAAGTCTGATATATCAAAGTAATGCATTGTTTAGCCCGCACGGTGAACATCGCCAGAAAATAAATAAACGCCAGAATTGCGCTGTTTTGGTCACCCTGTATCCAAGAACAAAATGTAATCAAAAGCGATCAAAAAGTTGTATGTACTGCAATATAGAACCAATAGAAACTACAGGTCGTCCTGCAAAAAATTAGCGCTGACGGAAAAATAAGAAAAGGTATGACTGTCAGAAGATGGCGGCAGAAACTAAGTAGAAAAGCTAAATATCTTAGGAAAAAATAAAAGTAGTACTAAAGAACCTATATAAATGTGGTATCGTAGTAATACGTCACCTTAAAAGGGTTCTCTGGTTACCGGACACTACCTTTCCAATAGGAAGTAAAATAATAAACCTAGAGAGAAACCCCTCCATGGATGCCAGGATCCAGCGCTGCCCGATCCCAGTGTCACTGCCCGATCTTCTTGCATAGGCGCTCACATGCTACCCAATGGTACCAGGAATTCAGGAGCATGACCCGGCAGCTCCTCAGTGACTGCAGCCACCACAGGATTTCCTGTGACATCATCTGTCACCAGGGGCATAATTAAAGATTCAGGGGCCCGGGTGCAACAGTTCAGCTCCCCCCCCCCCCTCCCTTTTATCTGTACCCATACACATACCTAAACTGCCCTAAATACAGCTGCAAAACACATTTACATACATGATCTAGTCGCTTGGCATAAGATTTATAAACAGGACTCATTTCCTGGACTACGCAAAACTTTGTTTGTAGCCCCTTAGGCAGCGTTCTTGTTTTTTGTTGGATTTTTGAACCACAATTAGGCCACTCCCACATGTGTTCAGTTGAACGCTGCTCAAAAACGGAACATTTTACCGCGATGTCAAGCAGCATTTTTGAAGGCACTGTACGGAGTTTGACAGCGCTTTTTAACACCGCCCCCCCCCCCCCCTTATCACTGTTATGGTTGATGAGGTGCATTAAAAACCGCTGAAAAATAAAGCGAACCGCGCTTGAAAATCACAGCGTTAGAAATGCCACGTTCGAGCGCAGGTCTGCGAGGCCCCATTGAAATCAGTGGGAGCGTTGTAGCACGATTAGTGGGGTGCTCAGGATGCCGCTCTAATCGCGGTTCAAAACTGGCCTCAAAATCCCATTAAAAAAACGCATGTAGATTTATACAAAACCTGCGTTTTTTGTTTTTTTTTTTAACTGCATGCAGGTTTTTAATGTGTTTTTTTAATTGCGTGTAAAGTGTGCAATCATATACAGGAAATACCCAGGTTATACCAGCATGGCTATATCACTATAAGCAGGCAGATGTTTATACGTCTCCTGTATACAGTGATATCGACCATGCCGGTGTAAGGCCGGTTTCACATCTGCGTTGGAACTACCGGCCGGAGATTCCATCATAGATCCGACTCAAAATACTGGAAGAAGCAGCACTGCATGAGCGCATTTTTCTCCATCTAAAAGCCACGCAGCTGGACGGAAAGGGGACGGGCCCCATTATAGTCAATGGAGGACGTCTAGCACTGTTCGTTCTGGTCAGAGACTGAGCAGTTCGGCCGTGGGGATTCCCTTATCCTGCTTCCCGACCGGAGCAAGAAAGTGGAATCCTCAGTGCAGGTGTGAAACCATCCTTAACGGAGTATCTCCTGCATGTAATTATATATTTACAGCTGCTATTCTATACATCCTGTATATAGTGATATCAACTATGCTGGTATACCCTAGCCCAGGTTATACCAGTACGGTCCATATCACTATATACCAGGAGATGTATTGCTTATACCAGCTGTACATATATAATTATATACAGTATATACCCAGGTTATACCAGCATGGTCCATATCACTAGGATGTATAACTTTTACCGGCTGTACATATATAATTATATGCAGGAGATGTCCAGGTTATACCAGCATGCTCCATATCACTCTATACAGGAGATGTATAACTTATACCAGCTGTACATATAATTATATGCAGGAGATACCCAGGTTATACCAGCATGCTCCATATCACTATATACAGGGAGATGTATAACTTATACCAGCTGTACATATATAATTTACAGGAGATCCCCAGGTTATACCAGCATGCTCCATATCACTATATACAGGGGAGCTATAACTTATACCAGCTGTACATATATAATTATATACAGGAGATACCCAGGTTATACCAGCATGCTCCATATTACTATATACAGGAGATGTATAACTTATACCAGCTGTACATATATAATTTACAGGAGATCCCCAGGTTATACCAGCATGCTCCATATCACTATATACAGGGGAGCTATAACTTATACCAGCTGTACATATATAATTATATACAGGAGATACCCAGGTTATACCAGCATGCTCCATATCACTATATACAGGAGATGTCCAGGTTAGGCCCTTTTCACATGGCCAAGAAAATCGTGCAAGATTTTTTAGCCTGAAGAAGAGCCCGAGAGGTTCACAAGCTCGCTATTACATCATGTATTTTTGTTAGCCATTAAAAGGTTTCATATCTACCAGACCATCTGGTTTCTCTTACTGGGAACAATCACACAATGTATTTGAGTCTGAATCCGGTTTCGGTCATTCTCTAATACCCTTCTGCTTTATTGTTAATATCAGGCTACAGATATAGTTGAACGTGATGCACCGATTACATGCACGCCCCATACATATGTGAACGCCCCAGGTGTGTGCCACTACCAAACACGTCACCTCTAACTAGAGGAGAACAAACCACATTATACTGTGTTCATTATCCCAGTAGCTTTTCCTTATCAGTGGTGGGGGCCCAGAGCACTCTCCTAGATAAGTTTCTTGTGAGAAAGCTGCCTTGAAGTGAAGCACACATTCTGCCTGCACATACCAATGCATAATATTGAACTCGTTAACCATTTAACTGCTAACTATCCACTATGAAGGTAGATAGGACTATATTTAATACACACTTTCGTGCTTGCCTAGAAACACATTTATTATTACTATAACAATGTGTGAGTATGTGTATATATATATTATGCATGCCTCTTTGGATCTATTTCATTATGTCTGAGCAAGAACCCTGAGAGGCTGGAAAGCTCGCTGTAACATCACGTATTTTTGTTAGCAATTAAAATGTATCATATCTACAAGATTACCTGGTTTCTCTTTCTGGGAACAATCACATTTTGAAAGGGAGGAGACACAGATTAGATATTAGACAGTGAGGGGGATCAATGAGTGGAACAGGTTGCCACGGGAGGTGGGGAGTTCTCCTTTAATGGAAGTGTTCAAACAAAGGCTGGACAGACATCTGTCTGGGATGATTAACCCCTTAGAGACAAAGGCTATTTGCGCCTTAATAATCAACGAATATTTCAGCTTTTTTCATTGTCACATTCCAAGAGCTATAATCTTCCACCAGCATAGCTGTAGGGGGGCTTGCTTTTTGGGGGACAGGTTGTATTTTTGAATGCCATCATATTTGGGTACATAATCTATTGTATATAACTGGGGGGAAAAAGATTCTGCCATTAGTTTTTTTGGATTTCATTTTTTCGGCGTTCAGTGTACAAAATAACTAACATGATAACATTATTCTCCCGTCGGCACAATTCTGGTGATACCAGGTTTATACAGTTTTTTATGTTTTGCTATTTTTGTACCCAAAAATAAATTATTTTTTTTTGTTAAAATTTTGCTTTCGTGCTGCCGCATTCCAAGAGCCATAGAATTTTTATTTTCCATCCACAGATCTCTGGGGACCTGCTCCTCGTGGGATGAACTCAAGTCTTCATTTAACCAATTTTTGAGAACCTATAACTTTTTGATTGCTTTTTATTCCATTTTCTTTCTAGACGTAAGATTAACAAAATCTGCAATTCTGACCGTTCACCCTGCAGAATAAATATTTCTGCAGGCCGCTGCAGTTATGTCAATACCAAACTTATATAGGTGTTGTGTTTTTTTGGGGGACATTTTCACACTTTTTAAAAAATATATATTTGTTGATTGCGACATTCACGGCCCCCCTAACAGTTTTCTTTTTTTTTTTACAGTATAATCTGTTGACCCATGTGGCATTTTGATCACTTTCTAGTCCGTTTTTTGTAAAGCGAGACAGGCCAAATTAGCTATTTTCACCAGATTTGTTTGTATTTATTTTTCCATGAAGTGCACTGTGCGGATTATATAATGTACTAACTTTTTTTTCTCTGAGTTATTACGAACGCATTGATACCCCATGTGTGATTTTTAGCTATTTATTTTTCTATAGTAAAGGAGGAAAGCTGCGGTTTTGATGTTTTTATTGTTTTTACTTTTTATTTTTGACTTGATTATCAGCATTCTATCATTCTTTTAATACACTACTGTGCTTCAGTGTAGTAGTGCATTTAGGGGTTACCTAAAAGCTCAGGGGCCTGGGTGCAAAAGTTCAGCTCGGGGCCCCCCACCTACCTGTACCTATAATTAACCTGTGCTGCTAAAAAACAAATTTACATACATGATCTAGTCCCTTGGCCTAGGCTTTTCAAACATGACTAATTTGCTGGACTGCTTGAACATTTGTTTGTAGTGGCTTCTGCTGTATTCATGTTCTTTGTTGCATTTTTGAACCACATTTAAAAAAACACATTTTAAAATTTGCATACACTATTAAAAACCACATGCAAGTTTTTGATGCCTTTAATTGTCTGTAAAGTGTGCAATCGTATACAGGAGATACCTAGGTTATACCAGCATGCTTCATATCACTATATACAGGAGATGTATAACTTATACCAGCTGTACATATATAATTATATACAGGAGATACCCAGGTTATACAAGCATGGTCCATATCACTATATACAGGGGATATATATCTTATACCAGCTGTACATATATAATTATATACAGGAGATGTATAACTTATACCAGCTGTACATAATAATAATAATAATCTTTATTTGTATAGCGCCAACTTATTCCGCAGCGCTTAATACATATATAATTATATACAGGAGATACCCAGGTTATACCAGCATGCTTCATATTACTATATACAGGAAATGTATAACTTATACCAGCTGTACATATATAATTATATACAGGGGATACCCAGGTTATACCAGCATGCTCCATATCACTATATACAGGAGATGTATAGCTTATACCAGCTGTACATATATAATTATATACAGGAGATACCCAGGTTATACCAGCATGCTCCATATCACTATATACAGGGAGATGTATAACTTATACCTGCTGTACACATATAATTATATACAGGAGGTCCCCAGGTTATACCTGCATGGTCCATATCACTATATACAGGAGATGTATAACGTATACCAGCTGTACATATATAATTATATACAGGAGATCCCCAGGTTATACCAGCATGCTCCATATCACTATATACAGGAGATGTATAACTTATACCAGCTGTACATATATAATAATATACAGGAGATGTATAACTAATACCAACTGTACATATATAAATCTCCTGTATATAATTATATATGTGCAGTTGGTATGAGTTATCCATCCCCTGTATATAGTGATATGGAGCATGCTGGTATAACTTGGGTATCCCCTGTATAGAATTATATATTGTGAGGGATTAGCGTTTAGGATCGGTAGCAACCTGGGCATAAGCAGTCAGAGACAGTGACACTTGCGATAAAGTCTTTAGTCCAGGCTTTGCCTGGGTTTATTTCCAAGCAAACAAAAGCAAAAGACAGGCCTTAACATCAGGCAAACATAAAGGAAATCCTGCTCGTCTGAGCACTTACTATACATGTAGCATCCCTGTCTACGTACTGGTAAACAAATGGCTCCTGCACACAGCCAGCCAGGACTCTCAGACCTGCAAAGGTCTCAGCTCTCCCCCTGGCCCGGTAGGCCCAGGCTTTATAAGGCCTGGTACCAGCCCCACCTGGTACGTGGGAGTGACCATCCCACCCTTCACTTTGGTCACTCCAGGAAAAGCCGGGCCGGATTATGTGGCTTGGAGCCACTTACATACTACAACGTGTTAGTGGCTTAATGCTACTAACACTATACTGCCGGCTTCCTCCACCGAGCCCAGGCTGCTCGGTGGCACGCATCTGCCCAAGCGCTCCCCAAGGCAGCATAGGAGAGCATCCTAGGCGACACATACCTGCCCTCCAGCACCTTGCCGGTCACCGTCTCACAATATGTACAGTTGGTACTAGTTATACTTCTATACAGGGGATACCCAAGTTATACCAGCATGCTCCATATCACTATATACAGGAGATGTATAACTCATACCAATTGTACATATATAATTATATACAGGAGATACCCAGGTTATACCAGCATGCTCCATATCACTATATACAGGAGACGTATAACTAGTACCAACTGTACATATATAATTCTATACAGGAAATACCCAGGTTATACCAGCATGCTCCATATCACTATATACAGAATGTACAACTTATACCAGCTATACATGTATAATTATATACAGGAGATACCCAGGTTATACCAGCATGCTACATATCACTATATACAGGAGATGTAGAACTCATACCAACTGTACATATATAACTATATACAGGAGTTACCTAGGTTATACCAGCATGCTCCATATCACTATATACAGGAGATATATAACTCATACCAACTGTACATACACTACCGTTCAAAAGTTTGGGGTCACATTGAAATGTCCTTATTTTTGAAGGAAAAGCACTGTACTTTTCAATGAAGATAACTTTAAACTAGTCCTAACTTTAAACAAATGCACTCTATACATTGCTAATGTGGTAAATGACTATTCTAGCTGCAAATGTCTGTTTTTTTGTGCAATATCTACAAAGGTGTATAGAGGCCCATTTCCAGCAACTATCACTTCAGTGTTCTAATGGTACAATGTGTTTGCTCATTGGCTTAGAAGGCTAATTGATGATTAGAAAACCCTTGTGCAATCATGTTCACACATCTGAAAACAGTCTAGCTCGTTACAGAAGCTACAAAACTGACCTTCCTGTGAGCAGATTGAGTTTCTAGAGCATCACATTTGTGGGGTCAATTAAACGCTCAAAATGGCCAGAAAAAGAGAACTTTCATCTGAAACTCGACAGTCTATTCTTGTTCTTAGAAATGAAGGCTATTCCATGCGAGAAATTGCTAAGAAATTGAAGATTTCCTACAACGGTGTGTACTACTCCCTTCAGAGGACAGCACAAACAGGCTCTAACCAGAGTAGAAAAAGAAGTGGGAGGCCGCGTTGCACAACTAAGCAAGAAGATAAGCACATTAGAGTCTCTAGTTTGAGAAACAGACGCCTCACAGGTACCCAACTGGCATCTTCATTAAATAGTACCCGCAAAACACCAGTGTCAACATCTACAGTGAAGAGGCGGCTGCGGGATTTTGGGCTTCAGGGCAGAGTGGCAAAGAAAAAGCCATATCTGAGACTGGCCAATAAAAGAAAAAGATTAAGATGGGCAAAAGAACACAGACATTGGACAGAGGAAGACTGGAAAAAAGTGTTGTGGACGGATGAATCCAAGTTTGAGGTGTTTGGATCACAAAGAAGAACGTTTGTGAGACGCAGAACAAATGAAAAGATGCTGGAAGAATGCCTGACGCCATCTGTTAAGCATGGTGGAGGTCATGTGATGGTCTGGGGTTGCTTTGGTGCTGGTAAGGTGGGAGATTTGTACAGGGTAAAAGGGATTCTGAATAAGGAAGGCTATCACTCCATTTTGCAACGCCATGCCATACCCAGTGGACAGCGCTTGATTGGAACCAATTTCATCCTACAACAGGACAAGGACCCTAAACACACCTCCAAATTGTGCAAGAACTATTTACAGCGGAAGCAGGCAGCTGGTATTCTATCGGTAATGGAGTGGCCAGCGCAGTCACCAGATCTGAACCCCATTGAGCTGTTGTGGGAGCAGCTTGACCGTATGGTACGCCAGAAGTGCCCATCCAACCAATCCAACTTGTGGGAGATGCTTCTAGAAGCGTGGGGTGCAATTTCACAAGCTTACCTCAACAAATTAACAGCTAGAATGTCAAAGGTGTGCAATGCTGTAATTGCTGCAAAAGGAGGATTCTTTGACGAAAGCAAAGTTTGATGTAAAAACAATGTTATTTCAAATACAAATCATTATTTCTAACCTTGTCAATGTCTTGACTCTATTTTCTATTCATTTCACAACGCATGGTGGTGAATAAGTGACTTTTCATGAAAAACACAAAATTGTTTGGGTGACCCCAAACTTTTGAACGGTAGTGTATATAATTATATACAGGAGATACCCGGGTTATACCAGCCTGCTCCATATCACTATATACAGGAGATGTATAACTAGTACCAACTGTACATATATAATTATATACAGGGGATACCCAGGTTATACCAGCATGCTACATATCACTATAGACAAGAGATGTATAACTCATACCAACTGTACATATATAATTCTATACAGGAGACACCCAGGTTATACCAAAGCGTGATCAATACATATAGTCAGACACATAACTTACACTAGTTGTAAATGTATAATTATATACAGAAGATACCCAAGTTATACCAGCATGCTCCATATCAATATGTACAGAATGTCCAACTTATACCAGCTGTACATATATAATTAGATACAGGAGATACCCAGGTTATACCTGCATGCTCCATATCACTATATACAGGGAGATATATAACTTCCCTTAAAAGTGTCTGGTCCTTTTAGATACAAAACAGCCTGGTCCCTAAGGGGTAACTGGTATAGGGCAGTGACTGGGTGAGCAGGTCCTCATTACTTCACTCCTTTTCTAGGACAAAACCTACATGTGACAATTGTAGAGCAAATATGCTCTCTGAGTGATGGGGGGGGGGGGGGGGGATACCATAAAGTCCGTATCACTCCTCCCCTGGAGCAGGGACATATACAGAAGAATCACAGATCTTCTCTGCTGCCACTGGTCCCTACTTTCTCCTCTGCAGACTATTAAGTATTCCCAACTAAATGTCAATCGGCTGCAGGTCTTGTTCTGAAAGGGCTACCACCATTGTGTCATGTAAAAGCCAATACCCTCAGCTTTAAAATGACACCAAACGTATGCCGATAGCCCTGATAGGAACCCGAGCTGCAGCCATTTAAAGGGGAACAAGCTTGGTTTGTCCAGAACTCATCCTAAACTGCTGGGCAAAACCGGGACATGAAGTGACTCTCAGTAACGATATTCTTACTTCTGCTTCATTTTCCAGATTGGTCCTCACCTTGACACCTTCCCTAGTGAGCAGGCGCGACAAAGAGCGTTCAGCACCCACCGCTCAGATGCCATAGTTCGCCAGGGTCTCCACGGACAAGGCATTTATAATATCAGCTGAGACCCCCGGGGATTATAACCTCCATCATCTGTGTGCGGTACAATAAAACGCAGCTCATCTTACCAGTTCAGTTCCTGTGGATTCATTTCAGTCGACGATCTTGTAAGGGGTCTTCAGATTTTTGGATTATAATTTGGCATCTTGCAGCTCCTCTAAATTACTGATCATGAGGAATCAACCCCAATGATCAGGTATTGGAAAGAGGTGCATAAACAGAACTACCTCTTTAAGCCATATGCAGATGCCAGGATGACTGGGTGCAATGAGGGCGGCATGTTAACCTGTGCTTTACTGCAGAGATCAAACTGAATTTGGGACACTGGAAGCAGTAAACTACAGGGTTGCTCATTAAAGGGTCATCCTGAAACTGACCCTTATGTCATAATTGGGGTAGAGGTGTCACGTCTTTTTCAAATTCCACCCCTATCCTGACAACCCAAGTAGTAAAGAAAGTTTCTGCCAATTTGGTTGTCTGTGAACATGGCACCAGCCACAGTAAGTGCCAAACCCCAAATATGGAAAGGGTGGTGGTGGTTGGGGGGATGTCAGTACATCCTCCCCTTAGTTTAAAGGTGTTCTCCAGTTGTAAACTATTGCCTTAGGATAAGCCACCAATAGTAGATCAGAGGGGGTCCACTGCCCAGGATGCTTGCTGATCAGCTTTACCTGTAATACCAAACCTGGCCACTGCATTTAGAATGAAGCTTCCTGCGATAATCACCTAAATAGATAACCACATTGGCCAAGAAAACAGCTAATTGGCAGACGTCACAGGTGGCAGAACCCTTCGATCTGTTGGTGGCCTATCCTAAGGCTAGTTCATCAATAATTGAAAAGAGTAGGTGCAAAGTGAGGTCTTGGTCAATCAGCTATGCTCCTTTCCCCACTCCACGGTGCTGATTGGCTAATCCCTCACACCCCACCTCGTGAAGCTTAATGGGGAAATTCAGGACATTGGGGTGGGGTATTTTCACTATAGGATGCCAACCTGAATACACCACCTTTATGTACCGGAAGGGAGGACACCTGTCTGATATGTAGACCCTTGGTCTAAAAGGGTTGGCCAGAATTAGAAAAACATAGTTGTTTTCTTCAAGAAACAGTGCCATGTCTGTGTGAAGGTTATTTGTGGAACTGCAGCTCAGCCCCATTCAATGCAGTAGAACTGAGCTGCAATAATGCACATAACCTGTGGACAGGTGTGGCGCTGTTTCTGGAAGAAAGCAACCACACTTAAAGATAATTAGAGGTGTTCTGGAACCCACTGAGTCCCTCCTTTAAGCAACCCCTTTTTGGTCGATCATCTTACAATCCCCAACTTTTCTTGGAGGGCTCATGAGTTGGCTGTGATCACTGGGGTCTTCAGAGCAGCACTCCATTGTGATAGGAGAGCCCCTTCACCCCTATATTACTGGACAGAATGGGAGAGTCGCTTCTAAAACATGTTGCAGTGGAGCCAGGAAGAGGTTAATGGTTTACACCGTATAGAGGTAACTGTCATAGCGTCAGTCTTATAGAGTCACACGCTGCGCCGCCATTAATACTGTATAACGTAAAACAAACACAAGACGCCCAACATCAAAATAAAGTCTCATTGTTGCCAAGAGCGGAGCAGCGAGGACGGCAGAATCACAGGCGCAGCCCCAACTCTCATCCTCCAAAGTTGTGATTTCCTAAAACCTGCTGCATTGTGAAGCGCTTTCCTATGCCACCTGCCTGAGGGGCCCCGGGAAGCTGTGTAAGGTGGCGCCGAGCAGTCACTCACAATGCTTAAGGGATTTCATTTAGTAATCCAAAGACATCTATATAAAGACAGGAAGCGCTCTCAGAAAACTCTTCAGGCTCTGTCTACTCGGAGCGGAGAAACAGGGACAAGGGCAGAGTCCAAAACCTCAAGATGAGCAATTGGCGGCCATGTAAGAATTACAGTCAGCCATTTCTTAATGAGAGCCTTCTAGGACAGCTGGGTGACAAGTAATATGGCCACTCTGTCAGCTCTTAAAGGAATTGTCTTCATCTTTCCCAGAGACCCAGTTGGTCTAGTCATACAGTAACATCCCCCATTCACATCTCAAAGCACAGCGACTTATCATTCAGAACCCACAAGAACTGGGCTGCAAGCCGTTTGTCAATATCGTTCCTTAAATTAGATACAGTATCAATAAGTGTATCCAAAACGGTTTTTGTTACAAGCGGTTACATATTTTAGGGGAAATAAAGTTATGAAATCTAGTGGAGTCACTATGTACATAGATTACTTATCCTGTACTGATCCCGAGTTACATCCTGTACTATTCTCCAGAGCTGCACTCACTATTCTGCTGGTGGAGTCACTGTGTACATAGATTACTTATCCTGTACTGATCCTGAGTTACATCCTGTATTATACTCCAGAGCTGCACTCACTATTCTGCTGGTGGAGTCACTGTATACGTACATTACTTATCCTGTACTGACCCCGAGTTACATCCTGTATTATACTCCAGAGCTGCACTCACTATTCTGCTGGTGGAGTCACTGTGTACATACCTTACTTATCCTGTACTGATCCTGAGTTACATCCTGTAGATCTTTTATTATAAAAGTATGAAACATAACAATAAAAGCAAACTGTAACAATAGTAAATAATAATAATACAACCGTATACAGAGATAAGGCCCTTCCCCCAGAGTCCATGGTCCACAAACAAAAGAAACCCCATGTCTGGACTCCCCTCCCCCCTGCCGCACACTCGCACACACACTCAAAGCAAAACACAATATACCTAAAAGAAGAGCATCCAGCTATCCAGAAGATAAAACTAAGACTAAAGCTCCAGGTCCAGCCGTACCGCACTGAAACCCCATCATAAACAAAATTAGGCAATAACGTAAACATAACATATATATATATATATATACCAATAATTAACTAAATATGAAAATAAAGACCAAGCCAACCGGCATACAAAAATAACTAAAGAAATTGTTTTTCAAAATTTTTTTTTTTTTTTTTTTTTTTGGGTCCCCAGTGCAGCTCGGGGGCCATGCCTGCTCCATCAGTCCGTGCCCAGAGTTCTAAAGTTCAGGACGTGCCAAGCCACACCAGGGTTTTTGTTTTTTTTTAATATATATAAACTGTACAACACTCTGCCTGCCGCAGCCTGGGGGCCATGCCCGCTCCACCAGTCCGTGCCCAGAGTTCAATGTTCGGGACGTGCCAGGCTACGGCTCAAGGCGTGAAACCACTCCCCCCCAACCCCCCACCCAACCTAACTACCACCCAGAACGTGAATATATACATATAAAACATACAATAACCAATATACATGACATACACGATATATATTAACATAACCCGAAAGCCTAAGGTCGGCTCACCTGCAGCCCTACTTCACTCCATTTTGCCCAAATCAAAACAAAAAGCTTTATGGTGCACTCACAGCCCGCCACCGGGATTGGAGGTGATAAGCCGGGCACAGACATCACAATGTACTATCCCTTGCATTTTCTCCCTATTCTTTCCCTAATTTGCCCTAGACTGTCCTTAGTCTGCCCCTCAGTCTGACCCTTCATGGAAACCTGTCCCTGCCCTATCCCTCCTCTCTCCCTATCCTGTCCCTATTCTCTCCCTACTCTGCCCCTAGAAAATTAAGAAAAACAAACTGTCCCTAACGAAATACAAGCCCTCTCCATAGGAGAGAAGCTTTAGATGTGCCCAGCCTCTCATACTCCAAAGAACGCACCTTCACCAGGTCACCCAGGATGTTCCTACATACCGTATCCACGGGGAGGACTTTCAGCTCCGTCGAGATTAAACACCGTGCACTCCAGATGTGGAACCTGACCACTAGGCTAACTAGAAATAAAGTGCAGCGGTCCCTGCCACCAAGGCCTCTGAACGCTCCATAAGCCCACTCCGCATAGGAGAGGTGTGCCAGCTGAGGCCAGCCTATGGAGACCCCTACCCGTTGGTATACCTCTGTATTAAAGGGGCACTGAAGCAGGAAATGCTCCATGCTTTCCAGCACGTCGCTGCACTCCTGACGGGGGCAACCCCTGTCAATCAGAGGCCTGCTCTTCAAGTTACCCCTTACATACAGTCTCCCGTGAAAGCAGCGCCAAGCCAAGTCCCAAAACTTCAAGGGGACCCGGGTTGAATTCAGTAAACGTAACCCTCCCTCCAGGTCCCGACTTGGGCAGTCCTTGAGCGCCAGGGGCTTCTGGAAATGGGTCAACAGGACTCTTTCGTCGAGGAGCCTCCTCGTCAGAGTCCTGATCTCCCACATCCCCAGACCCCACCGGCGTATCACCTTCAGAACCAAGGTAGCGTAAGCCGGGAGATGTCCGTGCTGCGTGCGAAGGTCCTTCACTCGCCCTCCTGTCTCCCATTCCTGGAAGAAGGGCCGAAACCATCCCCTGCAGGAGTAGACCCACGGAGGAGCCCTCTCTTGCCAGAGGTTGCCTATGTTGATCTTAAAAAAAGTGTTTACAAGAAACACCACGGGGTTGACCATAGACAACCCCCCTAGTCTCCTCGTGCGGTATGTAACATCTCTCCTGATCAGGTTCAACCTATTCCCCCACAACATTAGGAAGAACAGGTTGTAGACCCGAGTCCAGAGAGGTTCTGGCAAAATGCATACGCTGCCCAGGTAGATGAATAACGGGAGCAGGTATGTTTTGATCAGGCTAATTCTTTCCCGAAGGGTCAAAGACCAACCCTTCCACTGATTTACCTTGTGAGTTGCACCATCCAGCCTGTCCACCCAATTTTGCATGGGGTAATCCCCCTGGCCGAATTTGATGCCAAGTACTTTTGCTGAAGTTTGGGGCACCGGAAGGGTGTCCGGGAGATCAAACGTAGGATCCCCCCTTCCTAACCAGAGACTTTCACACTTATCCCAGTTGACCATAGACCCGGAAGCTTCCGAGTAGCGGTCCACCTCCGACACCACAAACTCCGCCTCCTCTCTCGAGGACACGAAGAGCGTGACATCATCGGCGTATGCCACTGCCCTCAGGGTAGCCTCCGGCACCGCCCGGTCCATCCCGACCCCTGCTATAGGTCCACAATCAACCCTCCTAAGGAAGGGATCCATCGCAAACGCATACAACAGGGGGCTTAGAGGACAGCCCTGACGGACGCCGGACCCCACCTCAAAAGGGCGGCCGGGCCAACCGTTCACCAGCGGGAAAGTCTCAGCCCCTGCATACAATGTTCGCAGCCAATCAACAAACCCCACTGGCAGGCCGTATCTCAGAAGGACGGACCAGAGGTACTCGTGATTAACCCGATCAAACGCTTTGGCCTGATCCAAGGACAGCAGGTACCCCTCCCAGTGACCAGCCCTACCATGCTCCACTGCCTCCCGGACACCGAGAACAGCGCTAAAGGTGCTACGGCCTGGAACAGAGCAATGCTGCGCCCCCGAGAGGAGCCGGGGTGCAAACTTGACCAGCCGATTAAACAGCACTTTTGCCAGAACCTTCCTGTCCGTATTGAGAAGCGCTATGGGACGCCAGTTCTCAATACGGCTCGAGTCTTTACCTTTTGACAGAATGATCAAGGCCGACCTCCTCATTGACTTTGGCAGAGTGCCCGAGGAAAGACACTCATTTAATACCTCCGTCAAGAGGGGACTCAAGAGGTCCCTGAAGGTCTTATAATACTCGGATGTTAATCCATCCGGACCTGGCGACTTTTTGGGCCGGAGCCCATCAATCGCCAGTCTAACTTCCTCTTCTCTGATCTCTTCTGTCAAAACGCCAAGAGAGGTGTCTACCCCTGGCCCAGGGACAGCTTCAGCCAGGAAAGCCGACATCACTTCCGAATCTAGATCCCTCTTTCCCAAGAGTTGCGAGTAGTAGGATCTGACGACCTCCAGAATCCCTGATCTGGATCGATTCAGGGACCCCGTACTGTCAATCAGTCCAGTGACCACTTTACTATTCACTGACATCCTACAGTTTCTGTAAGGGTCGGGCGAGCGGTACTTCCCGAAATCCCTCTCAAAAACCAAGGATGCGTGTCTGTCATACTGGCACGTCTTGAGTAAAGATTTCACTCTGGAGATCTCCTCGCGGCTACCTCCAGTCGAAACGAGATGTTCGAGTTTCCTCCTCAGGCCGTTGTACAGGCGGTACCTGTCCAGGCATCTGAGGTTGGAGAGCTCACGGAAGAACCTCGCCGCCCTCCTCTTGAACATCTCCCACCACTCTGACTTACTGCTACAGAGATCCAGTAATGGTACCTGGCTCTGCAGAAAATCCTCAAAGGACTGTCTTATCTCTGCTTCCTCCAGGAGTGATGAATTCAGTCTCCACAAACCTCTACCCATCCGGGGGGTCTCTGCAACATTCAGAGAAAACAATATTAGACAGTGATCGGAGAATTCCACCTCAACAACGGACACTGGTGAAGAGATGGCTTCCTCCTTCAAATAAAACCTGTCTATTCTAGACCTGCTCTGACCCCTATAAAAGGTGAATCCCTCGTGGCCTGGGGTGTGCCGGATGTGGACATCCACCAGGCGAGCCTCGCTAGCTATGCTATTAAGTGCGACGCTGTCAAAAGTCAACCGCCTGTCTCCAGAGCCTCCCCTATCGCGGGCTCTTGTGACTGCATTAAAGTCACCTCCAAAGACAACTTGGCGGCTGGTAAAAAGGTAGGGCTTGATCCTCATAAAGAGACTCTTCCTGTCCTTTTTTGACTGGGGACCGTAGGTGTTTACAAGTCTCAATTCTTGTCCCTTCATGAGGACATCTAAGATCAGGCACCTTCCCATTTCTAATTCAATAACTCGTCGGCATTCGACCGCTGCGGTAAAAAGGACCGCCACTCCGCTATACGGCTCGGCCGCAAGAGACCAGTAGGAAGGGCCTGACCTCCACTCCCTTTTTGCCTTATGTATGGCTGCCAAATCGGACAGCCTGGTCTCCTGCAAGAATAAAATGTCGGCTTCAACGCGGCCGAGAAAATCAAAGGCCGCAAATCTAGCCGTATCCGACTTAATGCTGGCAACGTTAATTGATGCCAGAGTCAGCGGAGTGGGTGCCGCCATCATGAGTGATTAAATTAGATGGCTTTCTTCCTCACACCCGCTTCTTCGGGGTCAGAGGAAAGCCCCTTGCTTCTTTTTTTGGACACAGATGTGTCCATAGCAGGGGATCCCCCGACCCCATCGTCCTTGTTTCCAGGCTCCAGAGTAGCCCCCTCCCCGGAAGGAACTATGCCTCCACGAGTAGGAGACTCAGCGCCCCCTGTTGACCCTTTCTTTGCCCCAGGCACCTTGCCCTTCGCTTCCCCCTCAGAGGAGGAAGAGATGTCTTGAAGGGCCCGGTACCTGTTGGAGAGTCCAACTGGAGGCGAGCTGGCTTCTCCTTCCAGTACTTTGCCAGGGGTGGGAGAAGATCTTGAATCCCCCCTTCGCTTTCTCCTAGTGGCACCTAGCTTACGCCGTTTCTCTAACCACCTCTTTCCTTCCTCATCCACACTCTCATAGTGGGAGGAATCTGAAGAGTTGGTATTTCTCTCCTCCCTCTGGATCCTCCTGTCCTCTTCATCCACTTCGCTGTCCCTCAAGGCCTCAGCCGCACAATTTGCTTCAGGAACAGGGGCCACCATTGACCCACCTGCTGTGGGTGCTCCTGTCAGCTCCCTGCTCCGTCTGCGTTTGTCCTGACGCCTCTGCTCAGCAGGCGTCTTTTGCCGGTTCTTCCCTGGCTCCTGAGCTCCTCCACCTCTGCTAGTCCCCTCACCCCCGGAGGCCGCACCATGGCCCCCATCCGTAGGGGCTGACACCGCATTGGCAAAGGAGCGTGGACAGCGACTGAATGGGTGACCGAGATCACCACACAGGTTACACCTAATCTCCGCACAGGAGGCGGCTAGATGACCCAGACCCCCACACAGAGCGCACTTCAAGGTCTTACAAGCGGCGCTCAAGTGTGAGGGGTCGCCGCACCTGTGGCAGAGCTTCGGCTGCCCCTGGTAAAAGGCCAGGATACGATCCCTGCCGAGGAAGGCTGCAGATGGAATGTGTGCCACTGAGTTACCTGAACGCTTCAGCTTGACCATAAACGTCCAGGCCCCGGACCATATGCCGTGCTCATCCCTGTTCTTTCTGGGCATGTCTGTCACCTCTCCGTATCGACCGAGCCACGTCATTATATCAAAACAAGAAAGTGACTCGTTACGAGTCAAAACGGTCACCTTCTTGACTTCGTTCTGGCGAGACACCACCTGGACGGCAAAGTCTCGCCAGCCGGGCTCGCTTTTCATCAGCTCGTAATTCCCCCAGAAGAGTTCTAGACCCTCTGGGCGAACGAAGCTGATGTCAAACTCAGACGTGCCGAAGGGATGGATTAGGGCAAAGATGTCAACCGCCCTAAAGCCCATCTTCAGTAGAAGCTCCACTACCCTCGCCCTCGGGGGGCATGTATCATTGCCCCTCCAACGAAGACGGACCACATTCCTACGACCTGCGTCCTGCCCGGGTGTTGGTAGGGACCATATGGTCTCCCCCCTTTGCTCTCGGAAGGCTCCTAAGCCGTGTCTCTCTGTCCAAAGAGATAGGTTCACCTCTCTTCCTCCAACTGTGATTGAACTCTCCCCCTTCCGTAGAGCCCCCAGGAGGCGCTGTTGCAATACGCCCTCTCTAGAGCCTGGAGACAAGGAGGACCCTTCCCCTCCAGCGGCGACACTGGCATAACTCCTACCAGCTGTCGTCGCCGCCGGAGGGGCGACTGGAACCTGTGATGTGCCCTGACTATCCCCAGAACCTGTGCCTATATTTACAGTAGGTTCCCCTGTGCTGAGAACAGTAGCTTCAGCCCGTACCTCCGAGTGCGTCGGAGCATCAGACTCGCGGGCTGCACCAGACACATCCACACCTTTCATTCCAAGACCTTTCATTCCAAGACCCTCTGGACCGGACTTGGGGTTAGAAGCAGCTTTTTTATTTTGGGCCTTGGTAGACCTGGGGGGTGGCACTGCTGCCCCATCTTGCGCAGCTGCAACCACCGTAATGACCCCCCCATGGTCAGCACTCTGCATTCCGGCAGTATTAACATTTTTATTTTTGCTTTTTCCTTTACATTTGCCAGCAGCCTCCACATCACTGGGTGCCTGGGACCTAGGCTGGGACCTAGACTGAGGGACCCCTGTAGACCGACCTGTCGCACGGGGGACCCCCGATCCCGCAGCACCCTCCGCATCACTGGCCTTACTGGCGCTGGCAGTTCCGCCACTGCCAAACTCTTTTGCCACCTTGCCTTGTCCTGTGCTGGCCGCCCTGCTGGCTGTTTCTGTCACTGCACTAACTGAAACAGGGACAGGGGACCTGGCCAGTTTAACTCCTTTATCCCTGTTCCCATGTTCAAAACCCACTGCAGAGTCAGAAACCGGGGTTCTCAGGGTGGGGGTGCCCTGATCCGACTTTGCAGCCAAACCAGCGCCCCCCGTCACATACACAAATTTCTCCTGCACCAAATTCTTTTTTTTTCCTTTTTTCGCCTTGATTTTCACTTCCTCCTCTGGTAAATCATCACCAAACTTAAGGCTGCTCATATTAGGGGGGGATTCCAACAGCCTTATCTGCTGCATTATTAAAGCGCCCCCATCGCTTTTATCTTCTTCTGGATCAGAATCCCCGGAGGTTAGAGGCAGCGCAACCTGCTCCGGCCGGAGGCTGCTGGTGGTTGTAGTGCCACTCTGGGTCTGCTCTCCTGAGCAGACAGGCTGTTCCCTCAGACTGTCCTGGTAGGTGTCCTCCTCAGAACAGTCACCACTGCTGTCTCCATCGCTGGAGTGATCAGCCTCCTTGTGACCGCTGTGTCCTGACGCCATCTTGGAGAACCTATCACTGTTTATTAATTTTTCCCTAAAGGGACCACTTTGCTCAAGAATCCTGTCCCTCTCTTCCTTGCACCTTTGTATGCAGTCTTTACAGTCCTGTATGGACTTGCTGATTGCATCTCTTTTTCCTTTAGCGGCGGTCTGGTCCTTCAGTGACCTGGCCGACCGCAGCTTCTCCTTCTGCAGGAGGATTTCTCTCCCCGCTCGCTCATAATCCGCCATGCTGGTGGCCAGACGGGAGGCCAGCTCTACCACAGACTCCCCTTTCCGACGATCACTCCACTGTGGCTTACCTTCTTTGCTGAGCGTTTGGCTGCGAGTCTGACTGCGGGTCATCATCTCGCTTCCGGCGCTGTCAGATGCGGCTGCACCAACCTGCTGGGCCATGTCACTGCGCCTGCGACCCGGACCCTCTCTCTTCGCAGCTTTACTAGCTGCTCCGGCTTTCCTGGTTGTTGCTGCTGAAACCACGTATGCCGCCAGCGCCGCTGATGGTGTTGTCGCTGCCTTCTCAGCACTCCCCCCCCTCCGACCGAAGCCGGGTGGGGGGGAATTGCGGGACTCCATAGAACAAGAAGCCCAGCTACGTGCTCTGATCCTGGGCTCCAAAACAGGCTTCCAGCTGGGACTGCAACCACACCCTGGTTCTCTGAGGAGCTCCAACAAACCACACCTTACTCCAGAGATGCACTCACTATTTTGCTGGTGGAGTCACTGTGTACATACATTACTTATCCTGTACTGATCCTGAGTTACATCCTGTATTATACTCCAGAGCTGCACTCGCTATTCTGCTGGTAGAGTCACTGTGTACATACATTACTTATCCTGTACTGATCCTGAGTTACATCCTGTATTATACTCCTGAGCTGCACTCACTATTTTGCTGGTGGAGTCACTGTGTGCATACATTACTTATCCTGTACTGATCCTGAGTTACATCCTGTATTATACTCCAGAGCTGCACTCGCTATTCTGCTGGTAGAGTCACTGTGTACATACATTACTTATCCTGTACTGATCCTGAGTTACATCCTGTATTATACTCCTGAGCTGCACTCACTATTTTGCTGGTGGAGTCACTGTGTACATACATTACTTATCCTGTACTGCTCCTGAGTTACATCCTGTATTATACTCCAGAGCTGCACTCACTATTCTGCTGGTGGAGTCACTGTATACATACATTACTTATCCTGTACTGATCCTGAGTTACATCTTGTATTATACCCCAGAGCTGCACTCACTATTCTGCTGGTGGAGTCACTGTGTACATACATTACTTATCCTGTACTGATCCTGAGTTACATCTTGTATTATACTCCAGAGCTGCACTCACTATTCTGCTGGTGGAGTCACTGTGTACATACATTACTTATCCT
>NW_027101714.1:0-50000 GCF_035609145.1 Eleutherodactylus coqui
GGGGGTCTCAGCCGCTAATGTGCCCGCCTGGGTACCTAGAGAGGCCGGCCTGGGGTGAGTGGAGCAGCCCCCGTGTGTCCCTGAGCGTCCCCCGGTCTTTGGTCAAGAGGGGGTCTCAGCCGCTAATGTGCCCGCCTCAGGGAGGCCGGCCTGGGGCGAGTGGAGCAGCCCCCGTGTGTCCCTGAGCGTCCCCCGGTCTTTGGTCGAGAGGGGGTCTCAGCCGCTAATGTGCCCGCCTCAGGGAGGCCGGCCTGGGGCGAGTGGAGCAGCCCCCGTGTGTCCCCGAGTGCCCCCCGGTCTTTGGTGGAGAGGGGGTCTCAGCCGCTAATGTGCCCGCCTCAGGGAGGCCGGCCTGGGGCGAGTGGAGCAGCCCCCGTGTGTCCCTGAGCGTCCCCCGGTCTTTGGTGGAGAGGGGGTCTCAGCCGCTAATGTGCCCGCCTCAGGGAGGCCGGCCTGGGGCGAGTGGAGCAGCCCCCGGGTGTCCCTGAGCGTCCCCCGGTCATTGGTGGAGAGGGGGTCTCAGCCGCTAATGTGCCCGCCTCAGGGAGGCCGGCCTGGGGCGAGTTGAGCAGCCCCCGTGCGCCCCTGAGCGCCCCCTGGCGTTCGCTGAAGAGGGGGTCTCAGCCGCCAATATGGCCGCCCGGGTGCCCGGGGGAGCGGCCTGGGGTGGCCCTGTGCAGCCTCCGGGCGCCCCTGAGTGTTTTTCAGTATCTGGCCGAGACACCCCCTGACCCTCCGACTGTGTCCGTTTGGAGCGCCTGGTGCCTGGGCACCCCCTGAGTGTTTTTCAGTATCTGGCCGAGACACCCCCTGACCCTCCGACTGTGTCCGTTTTTAGTGCCTGGTGCCTGGGCACAGACCGCGGCAGCTCCCGCTGGCCGCATTGACAGAGTGCTGAAAAAATGACAAAGTCCGAAAATGCCTGAGAACCGGGAAGGGGACAAACCGGCGGCTCCAGGCCGAGCCGGAGTTCCAGGAGGTCGGCATGATTTTGCCGGTTTCCCCATAGGAGGTGCCAAGTTGCCAAAATGGGGGAACTCAAAAAAGCACCCCCGCCAGATGTATGTAGGGGGGCTGGATGGTCGATAGGGAGTGGGTGTCTGGCAGCAGGGGCCACCCCGCGCAGGTGCCCCGGGGGGCCGGCGGGGGGCCCCCGAAGACACCCCCCCCAGCACTCGCTGAAAACCCCGTCCGAGCCGCCCGCGCTGCCCGGAGGGAGTCCCGGGAGGCCGGGCACGGCCCGCGGGTCTCTCCCTCTGCCCCCCCGGTGAGGTTTGCACGGGGGGAAAAGTTTCAAAGTCCCAACGGGGGCGAGAGACAGTGCGGCGAGGGGTGGCGGGCTGCTCCGCGGACCCGGGGGAAGCCCGGGGAGGGCGGCCTGAGGGCGCGGAGGGCCCCCTGAGAGTGCCTACGGGTAGTAGGTGAGAAACCCTGCCTGTCCCACCCACGGGGCCGGGCAGGGCCCCGGGGAGTCCGGGCAGAGCCCGCAGGTCGCCCCCTTGCCGTCCGCTGACGCTCGCACGGTCAGAAAAGTTTCAAAGTCCCAACGGGGGGAGAGTGTTGACGGAGAAGGGGTGCTGGCTGCCCCTGGGGCCGGGCTGGAGCCCCTGGGGGTCGGCCTGGGGGTGTGGAGGGGCCCCCTGAGAGCACCCAACAGCAGTTGCTCAAGACCCTGCCTGAGCCTCCGATGTGCCCAGGCGGGACCCCAGGAGGCCGGGCACAGACCGCAGCCTGCCCCCTTGCCGTCCCATGAAGCTTGCACGGTCAGAAATGTTTCAAAGTCCCCACGGGGGGAGAGTGTTGACGGCGAGGGGGTGCTGGCTGCTCCAGGGGCCGGGGGCAAACCCTGGAGGCTGGGCACGGACTGCGGCAGCCCCCCTTGCAGTAGAACAAAGTTTGAGGAGACAAGTCATGAAAATGACAAAGTCCAAACTGCTCCATGCGCCGGCCAGGGGTGCGGACCCGGCAGGCCGGGCCGGCGGGGGCTGCAGCTGCCGGGGCTGAGCCGAGTGTCAGTGCAGGTCCTGAGAACCGGGAAGGGGACAAACCTGTGACTCCAGGCCGGGTTGGAGTTCCAGGAGGTCGGCAGGACTCTGGAGGTTTTCCCCTTGGCATTTTCCCATTGGCCACAATGGGGGAAGTCAAAAAAGCACCCCCAGCAGATGTATGCAGAGGGGCTGGCTGGTGATGGGGAGCGGGCTGTTGGCAGCGGTGTGCTGGCTGCAGAGGTGTGCATGGGCGGCTGCGGAGGGTCCCCCTGAGTGCACCTGCCAGCAGTGGCTCAACACCCTGGCTGAGCCTCCGATGTCCCCGGGCAGGACCCCAGGAGGCTGGGCAGAGCCCGCCGCTTGCCCCCTTGCCGTTTGACGAAGCTTGCACGGTCAGAAAAGTTTCAAAGTCCCAACGGGGAGAGAGTGTTGACGGCGAGGGGGTGCTGGCAGCTCCAGCGGCCGGGGGCAACCGCTGGAGGCTGGGCCCGGACTGCGGCAGCCCCCCTTGCAGTCGAACAAAGTTTGAGGAGACAAGTCATGAAAATGACAAAGTCCAAACGCTCCAGGCGTGCCGTCCAGGGGGGCGGACCCAGCTGGTCGGACCGGCGGGAGCTGCGGCGGCCGGGGAAGAGCCGAGTGTCAATGCAGGTCACGAGAACCGGTATGAGGGTAAACCTGGCCGCTCCGGGCCGAGGCACGGTTCCAGGAGGGCGGAAGGAGCGGGCCCGCTTCCCCTGATAGCGCCGACGGCGGTAAAATAAGGCCTCGCAAAACGTCAGCACGAACACCTTGTCGGGGTATAAGGGAACGAGCGGTGTGCGGTCTTTGACAAAGTGACAGTGTTTCTCAAAAAAGCACCCCCGGCAGATGTGTGCAGACGGGGCTGGCTGGTGTGGGAGAGCGGCGGGCTGTTGGCAGCAGTGTGCTGGCTGCAGGGGTGGCCCGGGGCGGCTGCGGAGGGCCCCCAAAGCGCACCTACCAGCAGTAGCTCAAGACCCTGGCTGAGCCTCCGATGTCCCCGGGCAGGACCCCAGCAGGCCGGGCACGGACCGCAGCTTGCCCCCTTTGCCGTCCGATGAAGCTTGCACGGTCAGAAAAAGTTTCAAAGTCCCAACGGGGGAGAGAGTGTTGACGGCGAGGGGGCGCTGGCTGCTCCAGGGGCCGGGAGGGAGGCCCTGGAGGTCGGCCTGGGGGTGAGTGGAGCGGCCCCCGTGTGTCCCTGAGCGTCCCCCGGTCTTTGGTCGAGAGGGGGTCTCAGCCGCTAATGTGCCCGCCCGGGTACCTAGGGAGGCCGGCCTGGGGCGAGTGGAGCAGCCCCCGTGTGTCCCTGAGCGTCCCCTGGCGTTTGCTGAAGAGGGGGTCTCAGCCGCTAATGTGCCCGCCCGGGTACCTAGGGAGGCCGGCCTGGGGTGGGTGGAGCAGCCCCCGTGTGTCCCTGAGTGTCCCCTGGCGTTTGCTGAAGAGGGGGTCTCAGCCGCTAGTGTGCCCGCCTGGGTACCTAGGGAGGCCGGCCTGGGGCGAGTGGAGCAGCCCCCGTGTGTCCCTGAGCGTCCCCTGGCGTTTGCTGAAGAGGGGGTCTCAGCCGCTAATGTGCCCGCCTGGGTACCTAGGGAGGCCGGCCTGGGGCGAGTGGAGCAGCCCCCGTGTGTCCCCGAGTGCCCCCCGGTCTTTGGTGGAGAGGGGGTCTCAGCCGCTAATGTGCCCGCCTCAGGGAGTCCGGCCTGGGGCGAGTGGAGCAGCCCCCGTGTGTCCCTGAGCGTCCCCCGGTCTTTGGTGGAGAGGGGGTCTCAGCCGCTAATGTGCCCGCCTCAGGGAGGCCGGCCTGGGGCGAGTGGAGCAGCCCCCGTGTGTCCCTGAGCGTCCCCCGGTCTCTGGTGGAGAGGGGGCCTCAGCCGCTAATGTGCCCGCCTCAGGGAGGCCGGCCTGGGGCGAGTGGAGCAGCCCCCGTGTGTCCCTGAGCGTCCCCCGGTCTTTGGTCGAGAGGGGGTCTCAGCCGCTAATGTGCCCGCCTCAGGGAGGCCGGCCTGGGGCGAGTGGAGCAGCCCCCGTGTGTCCCTGAGTTCCCCCCGTTGCTCGCTCAAGAGGGGGTCTCAGCCGCTAATGTGCCCGCCTGGGTACCTAGAGAGGCCGGCCTGGGGTGAGTGGAGCAGCCCCCGTGTGTCCCTGAGCGTCCCCCGGTCTTTGGTCAAGAGGGGGTCTCAGCCGCTAATGTGCCCGCCTCAGGGAGGCCGGCCTGGGGCGAGTGGAGCAGCCCCCGTGTGTCCCTGAGCGTCCCCCGGTCTTTGGTGGAGAGGGGGTCTCAGCCGCTAATGTGCCCGCCTCAGGGAGGCCGGCCTGGGGCGAGTGGAGCTGCCCCCGTGTGTCCCTGAGTTCCCCCCGTTGCTCGCTCAAGAGGGGGTCTCAGCCGCTAATGTGCCCGCCTGGGTACCTAGAGAGGCCGGCCTGGGGTGAGTGGAGCAGCCCCCGTGTGTCCCTGAGCGTCCCCCGGTCTTTGGTCAAGAGGGGGTCTCAGCCGCTAATGTGCCCGCCTCAGGGAGGCCGGCCTGGGGCGAGTGGAGCAGCCCCCGTGTGTCCCTGAGCGTCCCCCGGTCTTTGGTGGAGAGGGGGTCTCAGCCGCTAATGTGCCCGCCTCAGGGAGGCCGGCCTGGGGCGAGTGGAGCAGCCCCCGTGTGTCCCTGAGTTCCCCCCGTTGCTCGCTCAAGAGGGGGTCTCAGCCGCTAATGTGCCCGCCTGGGTACCTAGAGAGGCCGGCCTGGGGTGAGTGGAGCAGCCCCCGTGTGTCCCTGAGCGTCCCCCGGTCTTTGGTCAAGAGGGGGTCTCAGCCGCTAATGTGCCCGCCTCAGGGAGGCCGGCCTGGGGCGAGTGGAGCAGCCCCCGTGTGTCCCTGAGCGTCCCCCGGTCTTTGGTGGAGAGGGGGTCTCAGCCGCTAATGTGCCCGCCTCAGGGAGGCCGGCCTGGGGCGAGTGGAGCAGCCCCCGTGTGTCCCTGAGTTCCCCCCGTTGCTCGCTCAAGAGGGGGTCTCAGCCGCTAATGTGCCCGCCTGGGTACCTAGAGAGGCCGGCCTGGGGTGAGTGGAGCAGCCCCCGTGTGTCCCTGAGCGTCCCCCGGTCTTTGGTCAAGAGGGGGTCTCAGCCGCTAATGTGCCCGCCTCAGGGAGGCCGGCCTGGGGCGAGTGGAGCAGCCCCCGTGTGTCCCTGAGCGTCCCCCGGTCTTTGGTGGAGAGGGGGTCTCAGCCGCTAATGTGCCCGCCTCAGGGAGGCCGGCCTGGGGCGAGTGGAGCAGCCCCCGTGTGTCCCTGAGTTCCCCCCGTTGCTCGCTCAAGAGGGGGTCTCAGCCGCTAATGTGCCCGCCTGGGTACCTAGAGAGGCCGGCCTGGGGTGAGTGGAGCAGCCCCCGTGTGTCCCTGAGCGTCCCCCGGTCTTTGGTCAAGAGGGGGTCTCAGCCGCTAATGTGCCCGCCTCAGGGAGGCCGGCCTGGGGCGAGTGGAGCAGCCCCCGTGTGTCCCTGAGCGTCCCCCGGTCTTTGGTCGAGAGGGGGTCTCAGCCGCTAATGTGCCCGCCTCAGGGAGGCCGGCCTGGGGCGAGTGGAGCAGCCCCCGTGTGTCCCTGAGTTCCCCCCGTTGCTCGCTCAAGAGGGGGTCTCAGCCGCTAATGTGCCCGCCTGGGTACCTAGAGAGGCCGGCCTGGGGTGAGTGGAGCAGCCCCCGTGTGTCCCTGAGCGTCCCCCGGTCTTTGGTCAAGAGGGGGTCTCAGCCGCTAATGTGCCCGCCTCAGGGAGGCCGGCCTGGGGCGAGTGGAGCAGCCCCCGTGTGTCCCTGAGCGTCCCCCGGTCTTTGGTGGAGAGGGGGTCTCAGCCGCTAATGTGCCCGCCTCAGGGAGGCCGGCCTGGGGCGAGTGGAGCAGCCCCCGTGTGTCCCTGAGTTCCCCCCGTTGCTCGCTCAAGAGGGGGTCTCAGCCGCTAATGTGCCCGCCTGGGTACCTAGAGAGGCCGGCCTGGGGTGAGTGGAGCAGCCCCCGTGTGTCCCTGAGCGTCCCCCGGTCTTTGGTCAAGAGGGGGTCTCAGCCGCTAATGTGCCCGCCTCAGGGAGGCCGGCCTGGGGCGAGTGGAGCAGCCCCCGTGTGTCCCTGAGCGTCCCCCGGTCTTTGGTCGAGAGGGGGTCTCAGCCGCTAATGTGCCCGCCCGGGTACCTGGGGAGGCCGGCCTGGGGCGAGTGGAGCAGCCCCCGTGTGTCCCTGAGCGCCCCCCGGTCTTTGGTGGAGAGGGGGTCTCAGCCGCTAATGTGCCCGCCCCAGGGAGGCCGGCCTGGGGCGAGTGGAGCAGCCCCCGTGTGTCCCTAAGTGTCCCCTGGCGTTTGCTGAAGAGGGGGTCTCAGCCGCTAATGTGCCCGCCTGGGTACCCAGGGAGGCCGGCCTGGGGCGAGTGGAGCAGCCCCCGTGTGTCCCTGAGCGTCCCCCGGTCTTTGCTCGAGAGGGGGTCTCAGCCGCTAATGTGCCCGCCTGGGTACCTAGAGAGGCCGGCCTGGGGCGAGTGGAGCAGCCCCCGTGTGTCCCTGAGCGTCCCCCGGTCTTTGGTCGAGAGGGGGTCTCAGCCGCTAATGTGCCCGCCTCAGGGAGGCCGGCCTGGGGCGAGTGGAGCAGCCCCCGTGTGTCCCTGAGTTCCCCCCGTTTGCTCGCTCAAGAGGGGGTCTCAGCCGCTAATGTGCCCGCCTGGGTACCTAGAGAGGCCGGCCTGGGGTGAGTGGAGCAGCCCCCGTGTGTCCCTGAGCGTCCCCCGGTCTTTGGTCAAGAGGGGGTCTCAGCCGCTAATGTGCCCGCCTCAGGGAGGCCGGCCTGGGGCGAGTGGAGCAGCCCCCGTGTGTCCCTGAGCGTCCCCCGGTCTTTGGTCGAGAGGGGGTCTCAGCCGCTAATGTGCCCGCCCGGGTACCTGGGGAGGCCGGCCTGGGGCGAGTGGAGCAGCCCCCGTGTGTCCCTGAGCGCCCCCCGGTCTTTGGTGGAGAGGGGGTCTCAGCCGCTAATGTGCCCGCCCCAGGGAGGCCGGCCTGGGGCGAGTGGAGCAGCCCCCGTGTGTCCCTAAGTGTCCCCTGGCGTTTGCTGAAGAGGGGGTCTCAGCCGCTAATGTGCCCGCCTGGGTACCCAGGGAGGCCGGCCTGGGGCGAGTGGAGCAGCCCCCGTGTGTCCCTGAGCGTCCCCCGGTCTTTGCTCGAGAGGGGGTCTCAGCCGCTAATGTGCCCGCCTGGGTACCTAGAGAGGCCGGCCTGGGGCGAGTGGAGCAGCCCCCGTGTGTCCCTGAGCGTCCCCCGGTCTTTGGTCGAGAGGGGGTCTCAGCCGCTAATGTGCCCGCCTCAGGGAGGCCGGCCTGGGGCGAGTGGAGCAGCCCCCGTGTGTCCCTGAGTTCCCCCCGTTTGCTCGCTCAAGAGGGGGTCTCAGCCGCTAATGTGCCCGCCTGGGTACCTAGAGAGGCCGGCCTGGGGTGAGTGGAGCAGCCCCCGTGTGTCCCTGAGCGTCCCCCGGTCTTTGGTCAAGAGGGGGTCTCAGCCGCTAATGTGCCCGCCTCAGGGAGGCCGGCCTGGGGCGAGTGGAGCAGCCCCCGTGTGTCCCTGAGCGTCCCCCGGTCTTTGGTGGAGAGGGGGTCTCAGCCGCTAATGTGCCCGCCTCAGGGAGGCCGGCCTGGGGCGAGTGGAGCAGCCCCCGTGTGTCCCTGAGTTCCCCCCGTTGCTCGCTCAAGAGGGGGTCTCAGCCGCTAATGTGCCCGCCTGGGTACCTAGAGAGGCCGGCCTGGGGTGAGTGGAGCAGCCCCCGTGTGTCCCTGAGCGTCCCCCGGTCTTTGGTCAAGAGGGGGTCTCAGCCGCTAATGTGCCCGCCTCAGGGAGGCCGGCCTGGGGCGAGTGGAGCAGCCCCCGTGTGTCCCTGAGCGTCCCCCGGTCTTTGGTCGAGAGGGGGTCTCAGCCGCTAATGTGCCCGCCTCAGGGAGGCCGGCCTGGGGCGAGTGGAGCAGCCCCCGTGTGTCCCTGAGTTCCCCCCGTTGCTCGCTCAAGAGGGGGTCTCAGCCGCTAATGTGCCCGCCTGGGTACCTAGAGAGGCCGGCCTGGGGTGAGTGGAGCAGCCCCCGTGTGTCCCTGAGCGTCCCCCGGTCTTTGGTCAAGAGGGGGTCTCAGCCGCTAATGTGCCCGCCTCAGGGAGGCCGGCCTGGGGCGAGTGGAGCAGCCCCCGTGTGTCCCTGAGCGTCCCCCGGTCTTTGGTGGAGAGGGGGTCTCAGCCGCTAATGTGCCCGCCTCAGGGAGGCCGGCCTGGGGCGAGTGGAGCAGCCCCCGTGTGTCCCTGAGTTCCCCCCGTTGCTCGCTCAATAGGGGGTCTCAGCCGCTAATGTGCCCGCCTGGGTACCTAGAGAGGCCGGCCTGGGGTGAGTGGAGCAGCCCCCGTGTGTCCCTGAGCGTCCCCCGGTCTTTGGTCAAGAGGGGGTCTCAGCCGCTAATGTGCCCGCCTCAGGGAGGCCGGCCTGGGGCGAGTGGAGCAGCCCCCGTGTGTCCCTGAGCGTCCCCCGGTCTTTGGTCGAGAGGGGGTCTCAGCCGCTAATGTGCCCGCCCGGGTACCTGGGGAGGCCGGCCTGGGGCGAGTGGAGCAGCCCCCGTGTGTCCCTGAGCGCCCCCCGGTCTTTGGTGGAGAGGGGGTCTCAGCCGCTAATGTGCCCGCCCCAGGGAGGCCGGCCTGGGGCGAGTGGAGCAGCCCCCGTGTGTCCCTAAGTGTCCCCTGGCGTTTGCTGAAGAGGGGGTCTCAGCCGCTAATGTGCCCGCCTGGGTACCCAGGGAGGCCGGCCTGGGGCGAGTGGAGCAGCCCCCGTGTGTCCCTGAGCGTCCCCCGGTCTTTGCTCGAGAGGGGGTCTCAGCCGCTAATGTGCCCGCCTGGGTACCTAGAGAGGCCGGCCTGGGGCGAGTGGAGCAGCCCCCGTGTGTCCCTGAGCGTCCCCCGGTCTTTGGTCGAGAGGGGGTCTCAGCCGCTAATGTGCCCGCCTCAGGGAGGCCGGCCTGGGGCGAGTGGAGCAGCCCCCGTGTGTCCCTGAGTTCCCCCCGTTTGCTCGCTCAAGAGGGGGTCTCAGCCGCTAATGTGCCCGCCTGGGTACCTAGAGAGGCCGGCCTGGGGTGAGTGGAGCAGCCCCCGTGTGTCCCTGAGCGTCCCCCGGTCTTTGGTCAAGAGGGGGTCTCAGCCGCTAATGTGCCCGCCTCAGGGAGGCCGGCCTGGGGCGAGTGGAGCAGCCCCCGTGTGTCCCTGAGCGTCCCCCGGTCTTTGGTCGAGAGGGGGTCTCAGCCGCTAATGTGCCCGCCCGGGTACCTGGGGAGGCCGGCCTGGGGCGAGTGGAGCAGCCCCCGTGTGTCCCTGAGCGCCCCCCGGTCTTTGGTGGAGAGGGGGTCTCAGCCGCTAATGTGCCCGCCCCAGGGAGGCCGGCCTGGGGCGAGTGGAGCAGCCCCCGTGTGTCCCTAAGTGTCCCCTGGCGTTTGCTGAAGAGGGGGTCTCAGCCGCTAATGTGCCCGCCTGGGTACCCAGGGAGGCCGGCCTGGGGCGAGTGGAGCAGCCCCCGTGTGTCCCTGAGCGTCCCCCGGTCTTTGCTCGAGAGGGGGTCTCAGCCGCTAATGTGCCCGCCTGGGTACCTAGAGAGGCCGGCCTGGGGCGAGTGGAGCAGCCCCCGTGTGTCCCTGAGCGTCCCCCGGTCTTTGGTCGAGAGGGGGTCTCAGCCGCTAATGTGCCCGCCTCAGGGAGGCCGGCCTGGGGCGAGTGGAGCAGCCCCCGTGTGTCCCTGAGTTCCCCCCGTTTGCTCGCTCAAGAGGGGGTCTCAGCCGCTAATGTGCCCGCCTGGGTACCTAGAGAGGCCGGCCTGGGGTGAGTGGAGCAGCCCCCGTGTGTCCCTGAGCGTCCCCCGGTCTTTGGTCAAGAGGGGGTCTCAGCCGCTAATGTGCCCGCCTCAGGGAGGCCGGCCTGGGGCGAGTGGAGCAGCCCCCGTGTGTCCCTGAGCGTCCCCCGGTCTTTGGTCGAGAGGGGGTCTCAGCCGCTAATGTGCCCGCCCGGGTACCTGGGGAGGCCGGCCTGGGGCGAGTGGAGCAGCCCCCGTGTGTCCCTGAGCGCCCCCCGGTCTTTGGTGGAGAGGGGGTCTCAGCCGCTAATGTGCCCGCCTCAGGGAGGCCGGCCTGGGGCGAGTGGAGCAGCCCCCGTGTGTCCCTGAGCGTCCCCCGGTCTTTGGTCGAGAGGGGGTCTCAGCCGCTAATGTGCCCGCCTGGGTACCTAGAGAGGCCGGCCTGGGGCGAGTGGAGCAGCCCCCGTGTGTCCCTGAGCGTCCCCCGGTCTTTGGTCGAGAGGGGGTCTCAGCCGCTAATGTGCCCGCCTGGGTACCTAGAGAGGCCGGCCTGGGGCGAGTGGAGCAGCCCCCGTGTGTCCCTGAGCGTCCCCCGGTCTTTGGTCGAGAGGGGGTCTCAGCCGCTAATGTGCCCGCCTGGGTACCTAGAGAGGCCGGCCTGGGGCGAGTGGAGCAGCCCCCGTGTGTCCCTGAGCGTCCCCCGGTCTTTGGTCGAGAGGGGGTCTCAGCCGCTAATGTGCCCGCCTGGGTACCTAGAGAGGCCGGCCTGGGGCGAGTGGAGCAGCCCCCGTGTGTCCCTGAGTGCCCCCCGGTCTCTGGTGGAGAGGGGGTCTCAGCCGCTAATGTGCCCGCCTCAGGGAGGCCGGCCTGGGGCGAGTGGAGCAGCCCCCGTGTGTCCCTGAGCGCCCCCCGGTCTTTGGTGGAGAGGGGGTCTCAGCCGCTAATGTGCCCGCCTCAGGGAGGCCGGCCTGGGGCGAGTGGAGCAGCCCCCGTGTGTCCCGGAGTTCCCCCCGTTGCTCGCTCAAGAGGGGGTCTCAGCCGCTAATGTGCCCGCCTGGGTACCTAGAGAGGCCGGCCTGGGGTGAGTGGAGCAGCCCCCGTGTGTCCCTGAGCGTCCCCCGGTCTTTGGTCAAGAGGGGGTCTCAGCCGCTAATGTGCCCGCCTCAGGGAGGCCGGCCTGGGGCGAGTGGAGCAGCCCCCGTGTGTCCCTGAGCGTCCCCCGGTCTTTGGTGGAGAGGGGGTCTCAGCCGCTAATGTGCCCGCCTCAGGGAGGCCGGCCTGGGGCGAGTGGAGCAGCCCCCGGGTGTCCCTGAGCGTCCCCCGGTCATTGGTGGAGAGGGGGTCTCAGCCGCTAATGTGCCCGCCTCAGGGAGGCCGGCCTGGGGCGAGTTGAGCAGCCCCCGTGCGCCCCTGAGCGCCCCCTGGCGTTCGCTGAAGAGGGGGTCTCAGCCGCCAATATGGCCGCCCGGGTGCCCGGGGGAGCGGCCTGGGGTGGCCCTGTGCAGCCTCCGGGCGCCCCTGAGTGTTTTTCAGTATCTGGCCGAGACACCCCCTGACCCTCCGACTGTGTCCGTTTGGAGCGCCTGGTGCCTGGGCACCCCCTGAGTGTTTTTCAGTATCTGGCCGAGACACCCCCTGACCCTCCGACTGTGTCCGTTTTTAGTGCCTGGTGCCTGGGCACAGACCGCGGCAGCTCCCGCTGGCCGCATTGACAGAGTGCTGAAAAAATGACAAAGTCCGAAAATGCCTGAGAACCGGGAAGGGGACAAACCGGCGGCTCCAGGCCGAGCCGGAGTTCCAGGAGGTCGGCATGATTTTGCCGGTTTCCCCATAGGAGGTGCCAAGTTGCCAAAATGGGGGAACTCAAAAAAGCACCCCCGCCAGATGTATGTAGGGGGGCTGGATGGTCGATAGGGAGTGGGTGTCTGGCAGCAGGGGCCACCCCGCGCAGGTGCCCCGGGGGGCCGGCGGGGGGCCCCCGAAGACACCCCCCCCAGCACTCGCTGAAAACCCCGTCCGAGCCGCCCGCGCTGCCCGGAGGGAGTCCCGGGAGGCCGGGCACGGCCCGCGGGTCTCTCCCTCTGCCCCCCCGGTGAGGTTTGCACGGGGGGAAAAGTTTCAAAGTCCCAACGGGGGCGAGAGACAGTGCGGCGAGGGGTGGCGGGCTGCTCCGCGGACCCGGGGGAAGCCCGGGGAGGGCGGCCTGAGGGCGCGGAGGGCCCCCTGAGAGTGCCTACGGGTAGTAGGTGAGAAACCCTGCCTGTCCCACCCACGGGGCCGGGCAGGGCCCCGGGGAGTCCGGGCAGAGCCCGCAGGTCGCCCCCTTGCCGTCCGCTGACGCTCGCACGGTCAGAAAAGTTTCAAAGTCCCAACGGGGGGAGAGTGTTGACGGAGAAGGGGTGCTGGCTGCCCCTGGGGCCGGGCTGGAGCCCCTGGGGGTCGGCCTGGGGGTGTGGAGGGGCCCCCTGAGAGCACCCAACAGCAGTTGCTCAAGACCCTGCCTGAGCCTCCGATGTGCCCAGGCGGGACCCCAGGAGGCCGGGCACAGACCGCAGCCTGCCCCCTTGCCGTCCCATGAAGCTTGCACGGTCAGAAATGTTTCAAAGTCCCCACGGGGGGAGAGTGTTGACGGCGAGGGGGTGCTGGCTGCTCCAGGGGCCGGGGGCAAACCCTGGAGGCTGGGCACGGACTGCGGCAGCCCCCCTTGCAGTAGAACAAAGTTTGAGGAGACAAGTCATGAAAATGACAAAGTCCAAACTGCTCCATGCGCCGGCCAGGGGTGCGGACCCGGCAGGCCGGGCCGGCGGGGGCTGCAGCTGCCGGGGCTGAGCCGAGTGTCAGTGCAGGTCCTGAGAACCGGGAAGGGGACAAACCTGTGACTCCAGGCCGGGTTGGAGTTCCAGGAGGTCGGCAGGACTCTGGAGGTTTTCCCCTTGGCATTTTCCCATTGGCCACAATGGGGGAAGTCAAAAAAGCACCCCCAGCAGATGTATGCAGAGGGGCTGGCTGGTGATGGGGAGCGGGCTGTTGGCAGCGGTGTGCTGGCTGCAGAGGTGTGCATGGGCGGCTGCGGAGGGTCCCCCTGAGTGCACCTGCCAGCAGTGGCTCAACACCCTGGCTGAGCCTCCGATGTCCCCGGGCAGGACCCCAGGAGGCTGGGCAGAGCCCGCCGCTTGCCCCCTTGCCGTTTGACGAAGCTTGCACGGTCAGAAAAGTTTCAAAGTCCCAACGGGGAGAGAGTGTTGACGGCGAGGGGGTGCTGGCAGCTCCAGCGGCCGGGGGCAACCGCTGGAGGCTGGGCCCGGACTGCGGCAGCCCCCCTTGCAGTCGAACAAAGTTTGAGGAGACAAGTCATGAAAATGACAAAGTCCAAACGCTCCAGGCGTGCCGTCCAGGGGGGCGGACCCAGCTGGTCGGACCGGCGGGAGCTGCGGCGGCCGGGGAAGAGCCGAGTGTCAATGCAGGTCACGAGAACCGGTATGAGGGTAAACCTGGCCGCTCCGGGCCGAGGCACGGTTCCAGGAGGGCGGAAGGAGCGGGCCCGCTTCCCCTGATAGCGCCGACGGCGGTAAAATAAGGCCTCGCAAAACGTCAGCACGAACACCTTGTCGGGGTATAAGGGAACGAGCGGTGTGCGGTCTTTGACAAAGTGACAGTGTTTCTCAAAAAAGCACCCCCGGCAGATGTGTGCAGACGGGGCTGGCTGGTGTGGGAGAGCGGCGGGCTGTTGGCAGCAGTGTGCTGGCTGCAGGGGTGGCCCGGGGCGGCTGCGGAGGGCCCCCAAAGCGCACCTACCAGCAGTAGCTCAAGACCCTGGCTGAGCCTCCGATGTCCCCGGGCAGGACCCCAGCAGGCCGGGCACGGACCGCAGCTTGCCCCCTTTGCCGTCCGATGAAGCTTGCACGGTCAGAAAAAGTTTCAAAGTCCCAACGGGGGAGAGAGTGTTGACGGCGAGGGGGCGCTGGCTGCTCCAGGGGCCGGGAGGGAGGCCCTGGAGGTCGGCCTGGGGGTGAGTGGAGCGGCCCCCGTGTGTCCCTGAGCGTCCCCCGGTCTTTGGTCGAGAGGGGGTCTCAGCCGCTAATGTGCCCGCCCGGGTACCTAGGGAGGCCGGCCTGGGGCGAGTGGAGCAGCCCCCGTGTGTCCCTGAGCGTCCCCTGGCGTTTGCTGAAGAGGGGGTCTCAGCCGCTAATGTGCCCGCCCGGGTACCTAGGGAGGCCGGCCTGGGGTGGGTGGAGCAGCCCCCGTGTGTCCCTGAGTGTCCCCTGGCGTTTGCTGAAGAGGGGGTCTCAGCCGCTAGTGTGCCCGCCTGGGTACCTAGGGAGGCCGGCCTGGGGCGAGTGGAGCAGCCCCCGTGTGTCCCTGAGCGTCCCCTGGCGTTTGCTGAAGAGGGGGTCTCAGCCGCTAATGTGCCCGCCTGGGTACCTAGGGAGGCCGGCCTGGGGCGAGTGGAGCAGCCCCCGTGTGTCCCCGAGTGCCCCCCGGTCTTTGGTGGAGAGGGGGTCTCAGCCGCTAATGTGCCCGCCTCAGGGAGTCCGGCCTGGGGCGAGTGGAGCAGCCCCCGTGTGTCCCTGAGCGTCCCCCGGTCTTTGGTGGAGAGGGGGTCTCAGCCGCTAATGTGCCCGCCTCAGGGAGGCCGGCCTGGGGCGAGTGGAGCAGCCCCCGTGTGTCCCTGAGCGTCCCCCGGTCTCTGGTGGAGAGGGGGCCTCAGCCGCTAATGTGCCCGCCTCAGGGAGGCCGGCCTGGGGCGAGTGGAGCAGCCCCCGTGTGTCCCTGAGCGTCCCCCGGTCTTTGGTCGAGAGGGGGTCTCAGCCGCTAATGTGCCCGCCTCAGGGAGGCCGGCCTGGGGCGAGTGGAGCAGCCCCCGTGTGTCCCTGAGTTCCCCCCGTTGCTCGCTCAAGAGGGGGTCTCAGCCGCTAATGTGCCCGCCTGGGTACCTAGAGAGGCCGGCCTGGGGTGAGTGGAGCAGCCCCCGTGTGTCCCTGAGCGTCCCCCGGTCTTTGGTCAAGAGGGGGTCTCAGCCGCTAATGTGCCCGCCTCAGGGAGGCCGGCCTGGGGCGAGTGGAGCAGCCCCCGTGTGTCCCTGAGCGTCCCCCGGTCTTTGGTGGAGAGGGGGTCTCAGCCGCTAATGTGCCCGCCTCAGGGAGGCCGGCCTGGGGCGAGTGGAGCTGCCCCCGTGTGTCCCTGAGTTCCCCCCGTTGCTCGCTCAAGAGGGGGTCTCAGCCGCTAATGTGCCCGCCTGGGTACCTAGAGAGGCCGGCCTGGGGTGAGTGGAGCAGCCCCCGTGTGTCCCTGAGCGTCCCCCGGTCTTTGGTCAAGAGGGGGTCTCAGCCGCTAATGTGCCCGCCTCAGGGAGGCCGGCCTGGGGCGAGTGGAGCAGCCCCCGTGTGTCCCTGAGCGTCCCCCGGTCTTTGGTGGAGAGGGGGTCTCAGCCGCTAATGTGCCCGCCTCAGGGAGGCCGGCCTGGGGCGAGTGGAGCAGCCCCCGTGTGTCCCTGAGTTCCCCCCGTTGCTCGCTCAAGAGGGGGTCTCAGCCGCTAATGTGCCCGCCTGGGTACCTAGAGAGGCCGGCCTGGGGTGAGTGGAGCAGCCCCCGTGTGTCCCTGAGCGTCCCCCGGTCTTTGGTCAAGAGGGGGTCTCAGCCGCTAATGTGCCCGCCTCAGGGAGGCCGGCCTGGGGCGAGTGGAGCAGCCCCCGTGTGTCCCTGAGCGTCCCCCGGTCTTTGGTGGAGAGGGGGTCTCAGCCGCTAATGTGCCCGCCTCAGGGAGGCCGGCCTGGGGCGAGTGGAGCAGCCCCCGTGTGTCCCTGAGTTCCCCCCGTTGCTCGCTCAAGAGGGGGTCTCAGCCGCTAATGTGCCCGCCTGGGTACCTAGAGAGGCCGGCCTGGGGTGAGTGGAGCAGCCCCCGTGTGTCCCTGAGCGTCCCCCGGTCTTTGGTCAAGAGGGGGTCTCAGCCGCTAATGTGCCCGCCTCAGGGAGGCCGGCCTGGGGCGAGTGGAGCAGCCCCCGTGTGTCCCTGAGCGTCCCCCGGTCTTTGGTGGAGAGGGGGTCTCAGCCGCTAATGTGCCCGCCTCAGGGAGGCCGGCCTGGGGCGAGTGGAGCAGCCCCCGTGTGTCCCTGAGTTCCCCCCGTTGCTCGCTCAAGAGGGGGTCTCAGCCGCTAATGTGCCCGCCTGGGTACCTAGAGAGGCCGGCCTGGGGTGAGTGGAGCAGCCCCCGTGTGTCCCTGAGCGTCCCCCGGTCTTTGGTCAAGAGGGGGTCTCAGCCGCTAATGTGCCCGCCTCAGGGAGGCCGGCCTGGGGCGAGTGGAGCAGCCCCCGTGTGTCCCTGAGCGTCCCCCGGTCTTTGGTCGAGAGGGGGTCTCAGCCGCTAATGTGCCCGCCTCAGGGAGGCCGGCCTGGGGCGAGTGGAGCAGCCCCCGTGTGTCCCTGAGTTCCCCCCGTTGCTCGCTCAAGAGGGGGTCTCAGCCGCTAATGTGCCCGCCTGGGTACCTAGAGAGGCCGGCCTGGGGTGAGTGGAGCAGCCCCCGTGTGTCCCTGAGCGTCCCCCGGTCTTTGGTCAAGAGGGGGTCTCAGCCGCTAATGTGCCCGCCTCAGGGAGGCCGGCCTGGGGCGAGTGGAGCAGCCCCCGTGTGTCCCTGAGCGTCCCCCGGTCTTTGGTGGAGAGGGGGTCTCAGCCGCTAATGTGCCCGCCTCAGGGAGGCCGGCCTGGGGCGAGTGGAGCAGCCCCCGTGTGTCCCTGAGTTCCCCCCGTTGCTCGCTCAAGAGGGGGTCTCAGCCGCTAATGTGCCCGCCTGGGTACCTAGAGAGGCCGGCCTGGGGTGAGTGGAGCAGCCCCCGTGTGTCCCTGAGCGTCCCCCGGTCTTTGGTCAAGAGGGGGTCTCAGCCGCTAATGTGCCCGCCTCAGGGAGGCCGGCCTGGGGCGAGTGGAGCAGCCCCCGTGTGTCCCTGAGCGTCCCCCGGTCTTTGGTCGAGAGGGGGTCTCAGCCGCTAATGTGCCCGCCCGGGTACCTGGGGAGGCCGGCCTGGGGCGAGTGGAGCAGCCCCCGTGTGTCCCTGAGCGCCCCCCGGTCTTTGGTGGAGAGGGGGTCTCAGCCGCTAATGTGCCCGCCCCAGGGAGGCCGGCCTGGGGCGAGTGGAGCAGCCCCCGTGTGTCCCTAAGTGTCCCCTGGCGTTTGCTGAAGAGGGGGTCTCAGCCGCTAATGTGCCCGCCTGGGTACCCAGGGAGGCCGGCCTGGGGCGAGTGGAGCAGCCCCCGTGTGTCCCTGAGCGTCCCCCGGTCTTTGCTCGAGAGGGGGTCTCAGCCGCTAATGTGCCCGCCTGGGTACCTAGAGAGGCCGGCCTGGGGCGAGTGGAGCAGCCCCCGTGTGTCCCTGAGCGTCCCCCGGTCTTTGGTCGAGAGGGGGTCTCAGCCGCTAATGTGCCCGCCTCAGGGAGGCCGGCCTGGGGCGAGTGGAGCAGCCCCCGTGTGTCCCTGAGTTCCCCCCGTTTGCTCGCTCAAGAGGGGGTCTCAGCCGCTAATGTGCCCGCCTGGGTACCTAGAGAGGCCGGCCTGGGGTGAGTGGAGCAGCCCCCGTGTGTCCCTGAGCGTCCCCCGGTCTTTGGTCAAGAGGGGGTCTCAGCCGCTAATGTGCCCGCCTCAGGGAGGCCGGCCTGGGGCGAGTGGAGCAGCCCCCGTGTGTCCCTGAGCGTCCCCCGGTCTTTGGTCGAGAGGGGGTCTCAGCCGCTAATGTGCCCGCCCGGGTACCTGGGGAGGCCGGCCTGGGGCGAGTGGAGCAGCCCCCGTGTGTCCCTGAGCGCCCCCCGGTCTTTGGTGGAGAGGGGGTCTCAGCCGCTAATGTGCCCGCCCCAGGGAGGCCGGCCTGGGGCGAGTGGAGCAGCCCCCGTGTGTCCCTAAGTGTCCCCTGGCGTTTGCTGAAGAGGGGGTCTCAGCCGCTAATGTGCCCGCCTGGGTACCCAGGGAGGCCGGCCTGGGGCGAGTGGAGCAGCCCCCGTGTGTCCCTGAGCGTCCCCCGGTCTTTGCTCGAGAGGGGGTCTCAGCCGCTAATGTGCCCGCCTGGGTACCTAGAGAGGCCGGCCTGGGGCGAGTGGAGCAGCCCCCGTGTGTCCCTGAGCGTCCCCCGGTCTTTGGTCGAGAGGGGGTCTCAGCCGCTAATGTGCCCGCCTCAGGGAGGCCGGCCTGGGGCGAGTGGAGCAGCCCCCGTGTGTCCCTGAGTTCCCCCCGTTTGCTCGCTCAAGAGGGGGTCTCAGCCGCTAATGTGCCCGCCTGGGTACCTAGAGAGGCCGGCCTGGGGTGAGTGGAGCAGCCCCCGTGTGTCCCTGAGCGTCCCCCGGTCTTTGGTCAAGAGGGGGTCTCAGCCGCTAATGTGCCCGCCTCAGGGAGGCCGGCCTGGGGCGAGTGGAGCAGCCCCCGTGTGTCCCTGAGCGTCCCCCGGTCTTTGGTCGAGAGGGGGTCTCAGCCGCTAATGTGCCCGCCCGGGTACCTGGGGAGGCCGGCCTGGGGCGAGTGGAGCAGCCCCCGTGTGTCCCTGAGCGCCCCCCGGTCTTTGGTGGAGAGGGGGTCTCAGCCGCTAATGTGCCCGCCTCAGGGAGGCCGGCCTGGGGCGAGTGGAGCAGCCCCCGTGTGTCCCTGAGCGTCCCCCGGTCTTTGGTCGAGAGGGGGTCTCAGCCGCTAATGTGCCCGCCTGGGTACCTAGAGAGGCCGGCCTGGGGCGAGTGGAGCAGCCCCCGTGTGTCCCTGAGCGTCCCCCGGTCTTTGGTCGAGAGGGGGTCTCAGCCGCTAATGTGCCCGCCTGGGTACCTAGAGAGGCCGGCCTGGGGCGAGTGGAGCAGCCCCCGTGTGTCCCTGAGCGTCCCCCGGTCTTTGGTCGAGAGGGGGTCTCAGCCGCTAATGTGCCCGCCTGGGTACCTAGAGAGGCCGGCCTGGGGCGAGTGGAGCAGCCCCCGTGTGTCCCTGAGCGTCCCCCGGTCTTTGGTCGAGAGGGGGTCTCAGCCGCTAATGTGCCCGCCTGGGTACCTAGAGAGGCCGGCCTGGGGCGAGTGGAGCAGCCCCCGTGTGTCCCTGAGTGCCCCCCGGTCTCTGGTGGAGAGGGGGTCTCAGCCGCTAATGTGCCCGCCTCAGGGAGGCCGGCCTGGGGCGAGTGGAGCAGCCCCCGTGTGTCCCTGAGCGCCCCCCGGTCTTTGGTGGAGAGGGGGTCTCAGCCGCTAATGTGCCCGCCTCAGGGAGGCCGGCCTGGGGCGAGTGGAGCAGCCCCCGTGTGTCCCGGAGTTCCCCCCGTTGCTCGCTCAAGAGGGGGTCTCAGCCGCTAATGTGCCCGCCTGGGTACCTAGAGAGGCCGGCCTGGGGTGAGTGGAGCAGCCCCCGTGTGTCCCTGAGCGTCCCCCGGTCTTTGGTCAAGAGGGGGTCTCAGCCGCTAATGTGCCCGCCTCAGGGAGGCCGGCCTGGGGCGAGTGGAGCAGCCCCCGTGTGTCCCTGAGCGTCCCCCGGTCTTTGGTCGAGAGGGGGTCTCAGCCGCTAATGTGCCCGCCTCAGGGAGGCCGGCCTGGGGCGAGTGGAGCAGCCCCCGTGTGTCCCCGAGTGCCCCCCGGTCTTTGGTGGAGAGGGGGTCTCAGCCGCTAATGTGCCCGCCTCAGGGAGGCCGGCCTGGGGCGAGTGGAGCAGCCCCCGTGTGTCCCTGAGCGTCCCCCGGTCTTTGGTGGAGAGGGGGTCTCAGCCGCTAATGTGCCCGCCTCAGGGAGGCCGGCCTGGGGCGAGTGGAGCAGCCCCCGGGTGTCCCTGAGCGTCCCCCGGTCATTGGTGGAGAGGGGGTCTCAGCCGCTAATGTGCCCGCCTCAGGGAGGCCGGCCTGGGGCGAGTTGAGCAGCCCCCGTGCGCCCCTGAGCGCCCCCTGGCGTTCGCTGAAGAGGGGGTCTCAGCCGCCAATATGGCCGCCCGGGTGCCCGGGGGAGCGGCCTGGGGTGGCCCTGTGCAGCCTCCGGGCGCCCCTGAGTGTTTTTCAGTATCTGGCCGAGACACCCCCTGACCCTCCGACTGTGTCCGTTTGGAGCGCCTGGTGCCTGGGCACCCCCTGAGTGTTTTTCAGTATCTGGCCGAGACACCCCCTGACCCTCCGACTGTGTCCGTTTTTAGTGCCTGGTGCCTGGGCACAGACCGCGGCAGCTCCCGCTGGCCGCATTGACAGAGTGCTGAAAAAATGACAAAGTCCGAAAATGCCTGAGAACCGGGAAGGGGACAAACCGGCGGCTCCAGGCCGAGCCGGAGTTCCAGGAGGTCGGCATGATTTTGCCGGTTTCCCCATAGGAGGTGCCAAGTTGCCAAAATGGGGGAACTCAAAAAAGCACCCCCGCCAGATGTATGTAGGGGGGCTGGATGGTCGATAGGGAGTGGGTGTCTGGCAGCAGGGGCCACCCCGCGCAGGTGCCCCGGGGGGCCGGCGGGGGGCCCCCGAAGACACCCCCCCCAGCACTCGCTGAAAACCCCGTCCGAGCCGCCCGCGCTGCCCGGAGGGAGTCCCGGGAGGCCGGGCACGGCCCGCGGGTCTCTCCCTCTGCCCCCCCGGTGAGGTTTGCACGGGGGGAAAAGTTTCAAAGTCCCAACGGGGGCGAGAGACAGTGCGGCGAGGGGTGGCGGGCTGCTCCGCGGACCCGGGGGAAGCCCGGGGAGGGCGGCCTGAGGGCGCGGAGGGCCCCCTGAGAGTGCCTACGGGTAGTAGGTGAGAAACCCTGCCTGTCCCACCCACGGGGCCGGGCAGGGCCCCGGGGAGTCCGGGCAGAGCCCGCAGGTCGCCCCCTTGCCGTCCGCTGACGCTCGCACGGTCAGAAAAGTTTCAAAGTCCCAACGGGGGGAGAGTGTTGACGGAGAAGGGGTGCTGGCTGCCCCTGGGGCCGGGCTGGAGCCCCTGGGGGTCGGCCTGGGGGTGTGGAGGGGCCCCCTGAGAGCACCCAACAGCAGTTGCTCAAGACCCTGCCTGAGCCTCCGATGTGCCCAGGCGGGACCCCAGGAGGCCGGGCACAGACCGCAGCCTGCCCCCTTGCCGTCCCATGAAGCTTGCACGGTCAGAAATGTTTCAAAGTCCCCACGGGGGGAGAGTGTTGACGGCGAGGGGGTGCTGGCTGCTCCAGGGGCCGGGGGCAAACCCTGGAGGCTGGGCACGGACTGCGGCAGCCCCCCTTGCAGTAGAACAAAGTTTGAGGAGACAAGTCATGAAAATGACAAAGTCCAAACTGCTCCATGCGCCGGCCAGGGGTGCGGACCCGGCAGGCCGGGCCGGCGGGGGCTGCAGCTGCCGGGGCTGAGCCGAGTGTCAGTGCAGGTCCTGAGAACCGGGAAGGGGACAAACCTGTGACTCCAGGCCGGGTTGGAGTTCCAGGAGGTCGGCAGGACTCTGGAGGTTTTCCCCTTGGCATTTTCCCATTGGCCACAATGGGGGAAGTCAAAAAAGCACCCCCAGCAGATGTATGCAGAGGGGCTGGCTGGTGATGGGGAGCGGGCTGTTGGCAGCGGTGTGCTGGCTGCAGAGGTGTGCATGGGCGGCTGCGGAGGGTCCCCCTGAGTGCACCTGCCAGCAGTGGCTCAACACCCTGGCTGAGCCTCCGATGTCCCCGGGCAGGACCCCAGGAGGCTGGGCAGAGCCCGCCGCTTGCCCCCTTGCCGTTTGACGAAGCTTGCACGGTCAGAAAAGTTTCAAAGTCCCAACGGGGAGAGAGTGTTGACGGCGAGGGGGTGCTGGCAGCTCCAGCGGCCGGGGGCAACCGCTGGAGGCTGGGCCCGGACTGCGGCAGCCCCCCTTGCAGTCGAACAAAGTTTGAGGAGACAAGTCATGAAAATGACAAAGTCCAAACGCTCCAGGCGTGCCGTCCAGGGGGGCGGACCCAGCTGGTCGGACCGGCGGGAGCTGCGGCGGCCGGGGAAGAGCCGAGTGTCAATGCAGGTCACGAGAACCGGTATGAGGGTAAACCTGGCCGCTCCGGGCCGAGGCACGGTTCCAGGAGGGCGGAAGGAGCGGGCCCGCTTCCCCTGATAGCGCCGACGGCGGTAAAATAAGGCCTCGCAAAACGTCAGCACGAACACCTTGTCGGGGTATAAGGGAACGAGCGGTGTGCGGTCTTTGACAAAGTGACAGTGTTTCTCAAAAAAGCACCCCCGGCAGATGTGTGCAGACGGGGCTGGCTGGTGTGGGAGAGCGGCGGGCTGTTGGCAGCAGTGTGCTGGCTGCAGGGGTGGCCCGGGGCGGCTGCGGAGGGCCCCCAAAGCGCACCTACCAGCAGTAGCTCAAGACCCTGGCTGAGCCTCCGATGTCCCCGGGCAGGACCCCAGCAGGCCGGGCACGGACCGCAGCTTGCCCCCTTTGCCGTCCGATGAAGCTTGCACGGTCAGAAAAAGTTTCAAAGTCCCAACGGGGGAGAGAGTGTTGACGGCGAGGGGGCGCTGGCTGCTCCAGGGGCCGGGAGGGAGGCCCTGGAGGTCGGCCTGGGGGTGAGTGGAGCGGCCCCCGTGTGTCCCTGAGCGTCCCCCGGTCTTTGGTCGAGAGGGGGTCTCAGCCGCTAATGTGCCCGCCCGGGTACCTAGGGAGGCCGGCCTGGGGCGAGTGGAGCAGCCCCCGTGTGTCCCTGAGCGTCCCCTGGCGTTTGCTGAAGAGGGGGTCTCAGCCGCTAATGTGCCCGCCCGGGTACCTAGGGAGGCCGGCCTGGGGTGGGTGGAGCAGCCCCCGTGTGTCCCTGAGTGTCCCCTGGCGTTTGCTGAAGAGGGGGTCTCAGCCGCTAGTGTGCCCGCCTGGGTACCTAGGGAGGCCGGCCTGGGGCGAGTGGAGCAGCCCCCGTGTGTCCCTGAGCGTCCCCTGGCGTTTGCTGAAGAGGGGGTCTCAGCCGCTAATGTGCCCGCCTGGGTACCTAGGGAGGCCGGCCTGGGGCGAGTGGAGCAGCCCCCGTGTGTCCCCGAGTGCCCCCCGGTCTTTGGTGGAGAGGGGGTCTCAGCCGCTAATGTGCCCGCCTCAGGGAGTCCGGCCTGGGGCGAGTGGAGCAGCCCCCGTGTGTCCCTGAGCGTCCCCCGGTCTTTGGTGGAGAGGGGGTCTCAGCCGCTAATGTGCCCGCCTCAGGGAGGCCGGCCTGGGGCGAGTGGAGCAGCCCCCGTGTGTCCCTGAGCGTCCCCCGGTCTCTGGTGGAGAGGGGGCCTCAGCCGCTAATGTGCCCGCCTCAGGGAGGCCGGCCTGGGGCGAGTGGAGCAGCCCCCGTGTGTCCCTGAGCGTCCCCCGGTCTTTGGTCGAGAGGGGGTCTCAGCCGCTAATGTGCCCGCCTCAGGGAGGCCGGCCTGGGGCGAGTGGAGCAGCCCCCGTGTGTCCCTGAGTTCCCCCCGTTGCTCGCTCAAGAGGGGGTCTCAGCCGCTAATGTGCCCGCCTGGGTACCTAGAGAGGCCGGCCTGGGGTGAGTGGAGCAGCCCCCGTGTGTCCCTGAGCGTCCCCCGGTCTTTGGTCAAGAGGGGGTCTCAGCCGCTAATGTGCCCGCCTCAGGGAGGCCGGCCTGGGGCGAGTGGAGCAGCCCCCGTGTGTCCCTGAGCGTCCCCCGGTCTTTGGTCGAGAGGGGGTCTCAGCCGCTAATGTGCCCGCCCGGGTACCTGGGGAGGCCGGCCTGGGGCGAGTGGAGCAGCCCCCGTGTGTCCCTGAGCGCCCCCCGGTCTTTGGTGGAGAGGGGGTCTCAGCCGCTAATGTGCCCGCCCCAGGGAGGCCGGCCTGGGGCGAGTGGAGCAGCCCCCGTGTGTCCCTAAGTGTCCCCTGGCGTTTGCTGAAGAGGGGGTCTCAGCCGCTAATGTGCCCGCCTGGGTACCCAGGGAGGCCGGCCTGGGGCGAGTGGAGCAGCCCCCGTGTGTCCCTGAGCGTCCCCCGGTCTTTGCTCGAGAGGGGGTCTCAGCCGCTAATGTGCCCGCCTGGGTACCTAGAGAGGCCGGCCTGGGGCGAGTGGAGCAGCCCCCGTGTGTCCCTGAGCGTCCCCCGGTCTTTGGTCGAGAGGGGGTCTCAGCCGCTAATGTGCCCGCCTCAGGGAGGCCGGCCTGGGGCGAGTGGAGCAGCCCCCGTGTGTCCCTGAGTTCCCCCCGTTTGCTCGCTCAAGAGGGGGTCTCAGCCGCTAATGTGCCCGCCTGGGTACCTAGAGAGGCCGGCCTGGGGTGAGTGGAGCAGCCCCCGTGTGTCCCTGAGCGTCCCCCGGTCTTTGGTCAAGAGGGGGTCTCAGCCGCTAATGTGCCCGCCTCAGGGAGGCCGGCCTGGGGCGAGTGGAGCAGCCCCCGTGTGTCCCTGAGCGTCCCCCGGTCTTTGGTCGAGAGGGGGTCTCAGCCGCTAATGTGCCCGCCCGGGTACCTGGGGAGGCCGGCCTGGGGCGAGTGGAGCAGCCCCCGTGTGTCCCTGAGCGCCCCCCGGTCTTTGGTGGAGAGGGGGTCTCAGCCGCTAATGTGCCCGCCTCAGGGAGGCCGGCCTGGGGCGAGTGGAGCAGCCCCCGTGTGTCCCTGAGCGTCCCCCGGTCTTTGGTCGAGAGGGGGTCTCAGCCGCTAATGTGCCCGCCTGGGTACCTAGAGAGGCCGGCCTGGGGCGAGTGGAGCAGCCCCCGTGTGTCCCTGAGCGTCCCCCGGTCTTTGGTCGAGAGGGGGTCTCAGCCGCTAATGTGCCCGCCTGGGTACCTAGAGAGGCCGGCCTGGGGCGAGTGGAGCAGCCCCCGTGTGTCCCTGAGCGTCCCCCGGTCTTTGGTCGAGAGGGGGTCTCAGCCGCTAATGTGCCCGCCTGGGTACCTAGAGAGGCCGGCCTGGGGCGAGTGGAGCAGCCCCCGTGTGTCCCTGAGCGTCCCCCGGTCTTTGGTCGAGAGGGGGTCTCAGCCGCTAATGTGCCCGCCTGGGTACCTAGAGAGGCCGGCCTGGGGCGAGTGGAGCAGCCCCCGTGTGTCCCTGAGTGCCCCCCGGTCTCTGGTGGAGAGGGGGTCTCAGCCGCTAATGTGCCCGCCTCAGGGAGGCCGGCCTGGGGCGAGTGGAGCAGCCCCCGTGTGTCCCTGAGCGCCCCCCGGTCTTTGGTGGAGAGGGGGTCTCAGCCGCTAATGTGCCCGCCTCAGGGAGGCCGGCCTGGGGCGAGTGGAGCAGCCCCCGTGTGTCCCGGAGTTCCCCCCGTTGCTCGCTCAAGAGGGGGTCTCAGCCGCTAATGTGCCCGCCTGGGTACCTAGAGAGGCCGGCCTGGGGTGAGTGGAGCAGCCCCCGTGTGTCCCTGAGCGTCCCCCGGTCTTTGGTCAAGAGGGGGTCTCAGCCGCTAATGTGCCCGCCTCAGGGAGGCCGGCCTGGGGCGAGTGGAGCAGCCCCCGTGTGTCCCTGAGCGTCCCCCGGTCTTTGGTCGAGAGGGGGTCTCAGCCGCTAATGTGCCCCGCCTCAGGGAGGCCGGCCTGGGGCGAGTGGAGCAGCCCCCGTGTGTCCCCGAGTGCCCCCCGGTCTTTGGTGGAGAGGGGGTCTCAGCCGCTAATGTGCCCGCCTCAGGGAGGCCGGCCTGGGGCGAGTGGAGCAGCCCCCGTGTGTCCCTGAGCGTCCCCCGGTCTTTGGTGGAGAGGGGGTCTCAGCCGCTAATGTGCCCGCCTCAGGGAGGCCGGCCTGGGGCGAGTGGAGCAGCCCCCGGGTGTCCCTGAGCGTCCCCCGGTCATTGGTGGAGAGGGGGTCTCAGCCGCTAATGTGCCCGCCTCAGGGAGGCCGGCCTGGGGCGAGTTGAGCAGCCCCCGTGCGCCCCTGAGCGCCCCCTGGCGTTCGCTGAAGAGGGGGTCTCAGCCGCCAATATGGCCGCCCGGGTGCCCGGGGGAGCGGCCTGGGGTGGCCCTGTGCAGCCTCCGGGCGCCCCTGAGTGTTTTTCAGTATCTGGCCGAGACACCCCCTGACCCTCCGACTGTGTCCGTTTGGAGCGCCTGGTGCCTGGGCACCCCCTGAGTGTTTTTCAGTATCTGGCCGAGACACCCCCTGACCCTCCGACTGTGTCCGTTTTTAGTGCCTGGTGCCTGGGCACAGACCGCGGCAGCTCCCGCTGGCCGCATTGACAGAGTGCTGAAAAAATGACAAAGTCCGAAAATGCCTGAGAACCGGGAAGGGGACAAACCGGCGGCTCCAGGCCGAGCCGGAGTTCCAGGAGGTCGGCATGATTTTGCCGGTTTCCCCATAGGAGGTGCCAAGTTGCCAAAATGGGGGAACTCAAAAAAGCACCCCCGCCAGATGTATGTAGGGGGGCTGGATGGTCGATAGGGAGTGGGTGTCTGGCAGCAGGGGCCACCCCGCGCAGGTGCCCCGGGGGGCCGGCGGGGGGCCCCCGAAGACACCCCCCCCAGCACTCGCTGAAAACCCCGTCCGAGCCGCCCGCGCTGCCCGGAGGGAGTCCCGGGAGGCCGGGCACGGCCCGCGGGTCTCTCCCTCTGCCCCCCCGGTGAGGTTTGCACGGGGGGAAAAGTTTCAAAGTCCCAACGGGGGCGAGAGACAGTGCGGCGAGGGGTGGCGGGCTGCTCCGCGGACCCGGGGGAAGCCCGGGGAGGGCGGCCTGAGGGCGCGGAGGGCCCCCTGAGAGTGCCTACGGGTAGTAGGTGAGAAACCCTGCCTGTCCCACCCACGGGGCCGGGCAGGGCCCCGGGGAGTCCGGGCAGAGCCCGCAGGTCGCCCCCTTGCCGTCCGCTGACGCTCGCACGGTCAGAAAAGTTTCAAAGTCCCAACGGGGGGAGAGTGTTGACGGAGAAGGGGTGCTGGCTGCCCCTGGGGCCGGGCTGGAGCCCCTGGGGGTCGGCCTGGGGGTGTGGAGGGGCCCCCTGAGAGCACCCAACAGCAGTTGCTCAAGACCCTGCCTGAGCCTCCGATGTGCCCAGGCGGGACCCCAGGAGGCCGGGCACAGACCGCAGCCTGCCCCCTTGCCGTCCCATGAAGCTTGCACGGTCAGAAATGTTTCAAAGTCCCCACGGGGGGAGAGTGTTGACGGCGAGGGGGTGCTGGCTGCTCCAGGGGCCGGGGGCAAACCCTGGAGGCTGGGCACGGACTGCGGCAGCCCCCCTTGCAGTAGAACAAAGTTTGAGGAGACAAGTCATGAAAATGACAAAGTCCAAACTGCTCCATGCGCCGGCCAGGGGTGCGGACCCGGCAGGCCGGGCCGGCGGGGGCTGCAGCTGCCGGGGCTGAGCCGAGTGTCAGTGCAGGTCCTGAGAACCGGGAAGGGGACAAACCTGTGACTCCAGGCCGGGTTGGAGTTCCAGGAGGTCGGCAGGACTCTGGAGGTTTTCCCCTTGGCATTTTCCCATTGGCCACAATGGGGGAAGTCAAAAAAGCACCCCCAGCAGATGTATGCAGAGGGGCTGGCTGGTGATGGGGAGCGGGCTGTTGGCAGCGGTGTGCTGGCTGCAGAGGTGTGCATGGGCGGCTGCGGAGGGTCCCCCTGAGTGCACCTGCCAGCAGTGGCTCAACACCCTGGCTGAGCCTCCGATGTCCCCGGGCAGGACCCCAGGAGGCTGGGCAGAGCCCGCCGCTTGCCCCCTTGCCGTTTGACGAAGCTTGCACGGTCAGAAAAGTTTCAAAGTCCCAACGGGGAGAGAGTGTTGACGGCGAGGGGGTGCTGGCAGCTCCAGCGGCCGGGGGCAACCGCTGGAGGCTGGGCCCGGACTGCGGCAGCCCCCCTTGCAGTCGAACAAAGTTTGAGGAGACAAGTCATGAAAATGACAAAGTCCAAACGCTCCAGGCGTGCCGTCCAGGGGGGCGGACCCAGCTGGTCGGACCGGCGGGAGCTGCGGCGGCCGGGGAAGAGCCGAGTGTCAATGCAGGTCACGAGAACCGGTATGAGGGTAAACCTGGCCGCTCCGGGCCGAGGCACGGTTCCAGGAGGGCGGAAGGAGCGGGCCCGCTTCCCCTGATAGCGCCGACGGCGGTAAAATAAGGCCTCGCAAAACGTCAGCACGAACACCTTGTCGGGGTATAAGGGAACGAGCGGTGTGCGGTCTTTGACAAAGTGACAGTGTTTCTCAAAAAAGCACCCCCGGCAGATGTGTGCAGACGGGGCTGGCTGGTGTGGGAGAGCGGCGGGCTGTTGGCAGCAGTGTGCTGGCTGCAGGGGTGGCCCGGGGCGGCTGCGGAGGGCCCCCAAAGCGCACCTACCAGCAGTAGCTCAAGACCCTGGCTGAGCCTCCGATGTCCCCGGGCAGGACCCCAGCAGGCCGGGCACGGACCGCAGCTTGCCCCCTTTGCCGTCCGATGAAGCTTGCACGGTCAGAAAAAGTTTCAAAGTCCCAACGGGGGAGAGAGTGTTGACGGCGAGGGGGCGCTGGCTGCTCCAGGGGCCGGGAGGGAGGCCCTGGAGGTCGGCCTGGGGGTGAGTGGAGCGGCCCCCGTGTGTCCCTGAGCGTCCCCCGGTCTTTGGTCGAGAGGGGGTCTCAGCCGCTAATGTGCCCGCCCGGGTACCTAGGGAGGCCGGCCTGGGGCGAGTGGAGCAGCCCCCGTGTGTCCCTGAGCGTCCCCTGGCGTTTGCTGAAGAGGGGGTCTCAGCCGCTAATGTGCCCGCCCGGGTACCTAGGGAGGCCGGCCTGGGGCGAGTGGAGCAGCCCCCGTGTGTCCCTGAGCGTCCCCTGGCGTTTGCTGAAGAGGGGGTCTCAGCCGCTAATGTGCCCGCCCGGGTACCTAGGGAGGCCGGCCTGGGGCGAGTGGAGCAGCCCCCGTGTGTCCCTGAGCGTCCCCTGGCGTTTGCTGAAGAGGGGGTCTCAGCCGCTAATGTGCCCGCCCGGGTACCTAGGGAGGCCGGCCTGGGGCGAGTGGAGCAGCCCCCGTGTGTCCCTGAGCGTCCCCTGGCGTTTGCTGAAGAGGGGGTCTCAGCCGCTAATGTGCCCGCCCGGGTACCTAGGGAGGCCGGCCTGGGGCGAGTGGAGCAGCCCCCGTGTGTCCCTGAGCGTCCCCTGGCGTTTGCTGAAGAGGGGGTCTCAGCCGCTAATGTGCCCGCCCGGGTACCTAGGGAGGCCGGCCTGGGGCGAGTGGAGCAGCCCCCGTGTGTCCCTGAGCGTCCCCTGGCGTTTGCTGAAGAGGGGGTCTCAGCCGCTAATGTGCCCGCCCGGGTACCTAGGGAGGCCGGCCTGGGGCGAGTGGAGCAGCCCCCGTGTGTCCCTGAGCGTCCCCTGGCGTTTGCTGAAGAGGGGGTCTCAGCCGCTAATGTGCCCGCCCGGGTACCTAGGGAGGCCGGCCTGGGGCGAGTGGAGCAGCCCCCGTGTGTCCCTGAGCGTCCCCTGGCGTTTGCTGAAGAGGGGGTCTCAGCCGCTAATGTGCCCGCCCGGGTACCTAGGGAGGCCGGCCTGGGGCGAGTGGAGCAGCCCCCGTGTGTCCCTGAGCGTCCCCTGGCGTTTGCTGAAGAGGGGGTCTCAGCCGCTAATGTGCCCGCCCGGGTACCTAGGGAGGCCGGCCTGGGGCGAGTGGAGCAGCCCCCGTGTGTCCCTGAGCGTCCCCTGGCGTTTGCTGAAGAGGGGGTCTCAGCCGCTAATGTGCCCGCCCGGGTACCTAGGGAGGCCGGCCTGGGGCGAGTGGAGCAGCCCCCGTGTGTCCCCGAGCGCCCCCCGGTCTCTGGTGGAGAGGGGGTCTCAGCCGCTAATGTGCCCGCCTCAGGGAGTCCGGCCTGGGGCGAGTGGAGCAGCCCCCGTGTGTCCCCGAGCGCCCCCCGGTCTCTGGTGGAGAGGGGGTCTCAGCCGCTAATGTGCCCGCCTCAGGGAGTCCGGCCTGGGGCGAGTGGAGCAGCCCCCGTGTGTCCCCGAGCGCCCCCCGGTCTCTGGTGGAGAGGGGGTCTCAGCCGCTAATGTGCCCGCCTCAGGGAGTCCGGCCTGGGGCGAGTGGAGCAGCCCCCGTGTGTCCCCGAGCGTCCCCCGGTCTCTGGTGGAGAGGGGGTCTCAGCCGCTAATGTGCCCGCCTCAGGGAGGCCGGCCTGGGGCGAGTGGAGCAGCCCCCGTGTGTCCCTGAGTGTCCCCTGACGTTTGCTGAAGAGGGGGTCTCAGCCGCCAATATGGCCGCCCGGGTACCAGTGGGGGCCGGCCTGGGGCGAGTGGAGCAGCCCCCGTGTGTCCCTGAGCGTCCCCCGGTCTTTGGTCGAGAGGGGGTCTCAGCCGCTAATGTGCCCGCCTCAGGGAGGCCGGCCTGGGGTGAGTGGAGCAGCCCCCGTGTGTCCCTGAGCGTCCCCCGGTCTTTGGTCAAGAGGGGGTCTCAGCCGCTAATGTGCCCGCCTCAGGGAGGCCGGCCTGGGGCGAGTGGAGCAGCCCCCGTGTGTCCCTGAGCGTCCCCCGGTCTTTGGTCGAGAGGGGGTCTCAGCCGCTAATGTGCCCGCCCGGGTACCCAGGGAGGCCGGCCTGGGGCGAGTGGAGCAGCCCCCGTGTGTCCCTGAGCGTCCCCCGGTCTTTGGTCGAGAGGGGGTCTCAGCCGCTAATGTGCCCGCCTCAGGGAGGCCGGCCTGGGGCGAGTGGAGCAGCCCCCGTGTGTCCCGGAGTTCCCCCCGTTGCTCGCTCAAGAGGGGGTCTCAGCCGCTAATGTGCCCGCCTGGGTACCTAGAGAGGCCGGCCTGGGGTGAGTGGAGCAGCCCCCGTGTGTCCCTGAGCGTCCCCCGGTCTTTGGTCAAGAGGGGGTCTCAGCCGCTAATGTGCCCGCCTCAGGGAGGCCGGCCTGGGGCGAGTGGAGCAGCCCCCGTGTGTCCCTGAGCGTCCCCCGGTCTTTGGTCGAGAGGGGGTCTCAGCCGCTAATGTGCCCGCCTCAGGGAGGCCGGCCTGGGGCGAGTGGAGCAGCCCCCGTGTGTCCCCGAGTGCCCCCCGGTCTTTGGTGGAGAGGGGGTCTCAGCCGCTAATGTGCCCGCCTCAGGGAGGCCGGCCTGGGGCGAGTGGAGCAGCCCCCGTGTGTCCCTGAGCGTCCCCCGGTCTTTGGTGGAGAGGGGGTCTCAGCCGCTAATGTGCCCGCCTCAGGGAGGCCGGCCTGGGGCGAGTGGAGCAGCCCCCGGGTGTCCCTGAGCGTCCCCCGGTCATTGGTGGAGAGGGGGTCTCAGCCGCTAATGTGCCCGCCTCAGGGAGGCCGGCCTGGGGCGAGTTGAGCAGCCCCCGTGCGCCCCTGAGCGCCCCCTGGCGTTCGCTGAAGAGGGGGTCTCAGCCGCCAATATGGCCGCCCGGGTGCCCGGGGGAGCGGCCTGGGGTGGCCCTGTGCAGCCTCCGGGCGCCCCTGAGTGTTTTTCAGTATCTGGCCGAGACACCCCCTGACCCTCCGACTGTGTCCGTTTGGAGCGCCTGGTGCCTGGGCACCCCCTGAGTGTTTTTCAGTATCTGGCCGAGACACCCCCTGACCCTCCGACTGTGTCCGTTTTTAGTGCCTGGTGCCTGGGCACAGACCGCGGCAGCTCCCGCTGGCCGCATTGACAGAGTGCTGAAAAAATGACAAAGTCCGAAAATGCCTGAGAACCGGGAAGGGGACAAACCGGCGGCTCCAGGCCGAGCCGGAGTTCCAGGAGGTCGGCATGATTTTGCCGGTTTCCCCATAGGAGGTGCCAAGTTGCCAAAATGGGGGAACTCAAAAAAGCACCCCCGCCAGATGTATGTAGGGGGGCTGGATGGTCGATAGGGAGTGGGTGTCTGGCAGCAGGGGCCACCCCGCGCAGGTGCCCCGGGGGGCCGGCGGGGGGCCCCCGAAGACACCCCCCCCAGCACTCGCTGAAAACCCCGTCCGAGCCGCCCGCGCTGCCCGGAGGGAGTCCCGGGAGGCCGGGCACGGCCCGCGGGTCTCTCCCTCTGCCCCCCCGGTGAGGTTTGCACGGGGGGAAAAGTTTCAAAGTCCCAACGGGGGCGAGAGACAGTGCGGCGAGGGGTGGCGGGCTGCTCCGCGGACCCGGGGGAAGCCCGGGGAGGGCGGCCTGAGGGCGCGGAGGGCCCCCTGAGAGTGCCTACGGGTAGTAGGTGAGAAACCCTGCCTGTCCCACCCACGGGGCCGGGCAGGGCCCCGGGGAGTCCGGGCAGAGCCCGCAGGTCGCCCCCTTGCCGTCCGCTGACGCTCGCACGGTCAGAAAAGTTTCAAAGTCCCAACGGGGGGAGAGTGTTGACGGAGAAGGGGTGCTGGCTGCCCCTGGGGCCGGGCTGGAGCCCCTGGGGGTCGGCCTGGGGGTGTGGAGGGGCCCCCTGAGAGCACCCAACAGCAGTTGCTCAAGACCCTGCCTGAGCCTCCGATGTGCCCAGGCGGGACCCCAGGAGGCCGGGCACAGACCGCAGCCTGCCCCCTTGCCGTCCCATGAAGCTTGCACGGTCAGAAATGTTTCAAAGTCCCCACGGGGGGAGAGTGTTGACGGCGAGGGGGTGCTGGCTGCTCCAGGGGCCGGGGGCAAACCCTGGAGGCTGGGCACGGACTGCGGCAGCCCCCCTTGCAGTAGAACAAAGTTTGAGGAGACAAGTCATGAAAATGACAAAGTCCAAACTGCTCCATGCGCCGGCCAGGGGTGCGGACCCGGCAGGCCGGGCCGGCGGGGGCTGCAGCTGCCGGGGCTGAGCCGAGTGTCAGTGCAGGTCCTGAGAACCGGGAAGGGGACAAACCTGTGACTCCAGGCCGGGTTGGAGTTCCAGGAGGTCGGCAGGACTCTGGAGGTTTTCCCCTTGGCATTTTCCCATTGGCCACAATGGGGGAAGTCAAAAAAGCACCCCCAGCAGATGTATGCAGAGGGGCTGGCTGGTGATGGGGAGCGGGCTGTTGGCAGCGGTGTGCTGGCTGCAGAGGTGTGCATGGGCGGCTGCGGAGGGTCCCCCTGAGTGCACCTGCCAGCAGTGGCTCAACACCCTGGCTGAGCCTCCGATGTCCCCGGGCAGGACCCCAGGAGGCTGGGCAGAGCCCGCCGCTTGCCCCCTTGCCGTTTGACGAAGCTTGCACGGTCAGAAAAGTTTCAAAGTCCCAACGGGGAGAGAGTGTTGACGGCGAGGGGGTGCTGGCAGCTCCAGCGGCCGGGGGCAACCGCTGGAGGCTGGGCCCGGACTGCGGCAGCCCCCCTTGCAGTCGAACAAAGTTTGAGGAGACAAGTCATGAAAATGACAAAGTCCAAACGCTCCAGGCGTGCCGTCCAGGGGGGCGGACCCAGCTGGTCGGACCGGCGGGAGCTGCGGCGGCCGGGGAAGAGCCGAGTGTCAATGCAGGTCACGAGAACCGGTATGAGGGTAAACCTGGCCGCTCCGGGCCGAGGCACGGTTCCAGGAGGGCGGAAGGAGCGGGCCCGCTGCCCCTGATAGCGCCGACGGCGGTAAAATAAGGCCTCGCAAAACGTCAGCACGAACACCTTGTCGGGGTATAAGGGAACGAGCGGTGTGCGGTCTTTGACAAAGTGACAGTGTTTCTCAAAAAAGCACCCCCGGCAGATGTGTGCAGACGGGGCTGGCTGGTGTGGGAGAGCGGCGGGCTGTTGGCAGCAGTGTGCTGGCTGCAGGGGTGGCCCGGGGCGGCTGCGGAGGGCCCCCAAAGCGCACCTACCAGTGGTGGCTGAAAACCCCCGCTGAGCCTCCGATGTGCCCGGGCAGGACCCCAGGAGGCCGGGCAGAGCCCGCCGCTTGCCCCCTTGCCGTTTGACGAAGCTTGCACGGTCAGAAAAGTTTCAAAGTCCCCACGGGGGGAGAGTGTTGACGGCGAGGAGGTGCTGGCTGCTCCAGGGGCCGGGGGCAACCCCTGGAGGCTGGGCACGGACTGCGGCAGCCCCCCTTGCAGTCGAACAAAGTTTGAGGAGACAAGTCATGAAAATGACAAAGTCCAAACGCTCCAGGCGCCGGCCTGGGGTGCGGACCCGGCTGGCCGGGCTGGCGGGAGCTGCGGCGGCCGGGGCTGAGCCGAGTGTCAATGCAGGTCCTGAGAACCGGGAAGGGGACAAACCGGTGGCTCCAGGCCGGGTTGGAGTTCCAGGAGGTCGGCAGGACTCTGGAGGTTTTCCCCTTGGCATTTTCCCATTGGCCACAATGGGGGGAAGTCAAAAAAGCACCCCCAGCAGATGTATGCAGAGGGGCTGGCGGGTGACGGAGAGCGGGCAGTTGGCAGCTGTGTGGTGGCTGCAGGAGGTGGGCCTGGGCGGCTGCGGAGGGCCCCCAAAGTGCACCTACCAGAAGGGGCCCAAGACCCAGGCTGAGCCTCCGATGTGCCCGGGCAGGACACCCAGGAGGCGGGGAGCAGCCCCCGCTGAGGTCCATGGCATGTGCCAGAGGCGAGTCTTGGAGAAAAAACGACAAAGTCCAAACGCTCCAGGCGCCGGGCAGGGTGGCGGACCCGGCTGGCCGGGCCGGCGGGGGCTGCGGCTGCCGGGGCTGAGCCGAGTGTCAATGCAGGTCCTGAGAACCGGGAAGGGGACAAACCGGCGGCTCCAGGCCGAGCTCGAGTTCCAGAAGGTCGGCCTGACTCTGGAGGTTTTCCCCCTGGCTTTTCCCCATAGGCCAAAATGGGGGAAGTCAAAAAAGCACCCCCAGCAGATGTATGCAGAGGGGCTGGGGGGTGATGGAGAGCGGGCTGTTGGCAGCCGTGTGCTGGCTGCAGGGGTGGACCTGGGCGGCTGCGGAGGGCCCCCTGAGTGCACCTGCCAGCGGTGGCTCAACACCCTGGCTGAGCCTCCGATGTCCCCGGGCAGGACCCCAGGAGGCCGGGCACAGACCGCAGCCTGCCCCCTTGCCTTTTGACGAAGCTTGCACGGTCAGAAAAAAGTTTCAAAGTCCCGACGGGGAGAGAGTGTTGAGGGCGAGGGGGTGCCGGCTGCTCCAGGGGCCGGGGGCAACCCCTGGAGGCTGGGCACGGACCGCGGCACACCCCCTTGCGGTCGAACAAAGTTTGAGGAGACAAGTCATGAAAATGACAAAGTCCAAACGCTCCAGGCGAGCCGGCCAGGGGTGCGGACCCGGCTGGCCGGGCCGGCGGGAGCTGCGGCTGCCAGGGTTGAGCCGAGTGTCAATGCATGTCCTGAGAACCGGGAAGGGGACAAACCGGTGGCTCCAGGCCGGGTTGGAGTTCCAGGAGGTCGGCCTGACTCTGGAGGTTTTCCCCCCGGCCTTTCCCCTTAGGCCAAAATGGGGGAAGTCAAAAAAGCACCCCCGGCAGATGTGTGCAATGGGCTGGGGGGTGATGGAGAGCGGGCTGTTGGCAGCTGTGTGGCGGCTGCAGGGGTGGGCCTGGGCGGCTGCGGAGGGCCCCCAAAGTGCACCTACAAGTAGGGGCCCAAGACCCAGGCTGAGCCTCCGAAGTTCCCCGGGCAGGACACCCAGGAGGCGGGGAGCAGCCCCCGCTGAAGTCCACGGCATGTGCCAGAGGCGAGTCTTGGAGAAAAAAATGACAAAGTCCAAACGCTCCAGGCGTGCCGGCCAGGGGGGCGGACCTGGCTGGCCGGGCCGGCGGGAGCTGCGGCTGCCGGGGTTGAGCCGAGTGTCGATGCAGGTCCTGAGAACCGGGAAGCGGACAAACCGGTGGCTCCAGGCCGGGTTGGAGTTCCAGGAGGTCGGCAGGACTCTGGAGGTTTTCCCCTTGGCATTGTCCCATTGGCCACAATGGGGGAAGTCAAAAAAGCACCCCCAGCAGATGTATGCAGAGGGGCTGGGGGGTGATGGAGAGCGGGCTGTTGGCAGCCGTGTGCTGGCTGCAGGGGTGGGCATGGGCGGCTGCGGAGGGCCCCCTGAGTGCACCTGCCAGCGGTGGCTCAACACCCTGGCTGAGCCTCCGATGTCCCCGGGCAGGACCCCAGGAGGCCGGGCAGAGCCCGCCGCTTGCCCCCTTGCCGTTTGACGGAGCTTGCACGGTCAGAAAAGTTTCAAAGTCCCAACGGGGAGAGAGCGTTGACGGCGAGGGGGTGCTGGCTGCTCCAGGGGCCGGGGACAACCCCTGGAGGCTGGGCACGGACTGCGGCAGCCCCCCTTGCAGTCGGACAAAGTTTGAGGAGACAAGCCATGAAAATGACAAAGTCCAAACGCTCCAGGCGCCGGCCAGGGGGGCGGACCCGGCTGGCTGGGCCGGCGGGGGCTGCGGCTGCCGGGGCTGAGCCGAGTGTCAATGCAGGTCCTGAGAACCGGGAAGGGGACAAACCGGCGGCTCCAGGCCGAGCTCGAGTTCCAGAAGGTCGGCCTGACTCTGGAGGTTTTCCCCCTGGCTTTTCCCCATAGGCCAAAATGGGGGAAGTCAAAAAAGCACCCCCAGCAGATGTATGCAGAGGGGCTGGGGGGTGATGGGGAGCGGGTGTTTGGCAGCAGTGTGCTGGCTGAAGAGGTGTGCCTGGGCGGCTGCGGAGGGCCCCCTGAGTGCACCTGCCAGCGGTGGCTCAAAACCCTGGCTGAGCCTCCGATGTCCCCGGGCAGGACCCCAGCAGGCCGGGCACAGACCGCAGCCTGCCCCCCTTGCCGTTTGATGAAGCTTGCACGGTCAGAAAAGTTTCAAAGTCCCAACGGGGAGAGAGTGTTGACGCCGAGGGGGTGCTGGCTGCTCCGGTGGCAACCCCTGGAGGCTGGGCACAGACTGCGGCAGCCCCCCTTGCAGTCGAACAAAGTTTGAGGAGACAAGTCATGAAAATGACAAAGTCCAAACTGCTCCAGGCGCCGGCCAGGGGGGGCGGACCCGGCTGGCCGGGCCGGCGGGAGCTGCGGCTGACGGGGTTGAGCCGAGTGTCGATGCATGTCACGAGAACCGGCATGAGGGTAAACCTGGCCGCTCCGGGCCGAGGCACGGTTCCAGGAGGGCGGAAGGAGCGGGCCTGTTTCCCCTGATAGCGCCGACGGCGGTAAAATAAGGCCTCGCAAAACGTCAGCACGAACACCTTGTCGGGGTATAAGGGAACGAGCGGTGTGCGGTCTTTGACAAAGTGACAGTGTGTCTCAAAAAAAGCACCCCCGGCAGATGTGCGCGGACGGGGCTGGCTGGTGACGGAGAGCGGGCTGTTGGCAGCGGTGTGCCGGCTGCAGGGGTGGCCCGGGGCGGCTGCGGAGGGCCCCCTGAGAGCACCTACCAGTAGTTGCTCAACACCCTGGCTGAGCCTCCGATGTCCCCGGGCAGGACCCCAGGAGGCCGGGCACAGACCGCCGGTTGCCCCCCCCATTGCCGTTTGATGAAGCTTGCACGGTCAGAAAAGTTTCAAAGTCCCAACGGGGAGAGAGTGCTGACGGTGAGGGGGTGCTGGCTGCTCCAGGGGCCGGGAGGGAAGCCCTGGAGGTGGGCCTGGGGGTGTGGAGGGGCCCCCTGAGAGCACCTACCAGCAGTTGCTGAAGACCCTGCCTGAGCCTCCGATATCCCCGGGCAGGACCCCAGGAGGCCGGGCACAGACCGCAGCCTGCCCCCTTGCCGTTTGATGAAGCTTGCACGGTCAGAAAAGTTTCAAAGTCCCGACGGGGAGAGAGTGTTGACGGCGAGGGGGTGCTGGCTGCTCCAGGGGCCGGGGGGGGGAACCCCTGGAGGCTGGGCACGGACCGCGGCAGCCCCCCTTGCAGTAGAACAAAGTTTGAGGAGACAAGTCATGAAAATGACAAAGTCCAAACTGCTCCAGGCGCCGGCCAGGGGGGCGGACCCGGCTGGCCTGGCCGGCGGGTGCTGCGGCTGCCGGGGCTGAGCCGAGTGTCGATGCATCTCCTGAGAACCGGGAAGGGGACAGACCAGTAGCTCCAGGCCGAGCTGGAGTTCCAGGAGGTCGGCCTGACTCTGGAGGTTTTCCCCCTGGCTTTTCCCCATAGGCCAAAACGGGGGGAGGCAAAAAAGCACCCCCAGCAGATGTATGCAGAGGGGCTGGGGGGTGATGGAGAGCGGGCTGTTGGCAGCTGTGTGGTGGCTGCAGGGGTGGCCCTGGGCGGCTGAAGAGGGCCCCCTGAGTGCACCTACCAGCAGTAGCTCAAGACCCTGCCTGAGCCTCCGATGTCCCCGGGCAGGACCCCAGGAGGCCGGGCACAGACCGCAGCCTGCCCCCTTGCCGTTTGATGAAGCTTGCACGGTCAGAAAAAGTTTCAAAGTCCCAACGGGGAGAGAGTGTTGACGGCGAGGGGGCGCTGGCTGCTCCAGGGGCCCGGGGCAGCCCCTGGAGGCTGGGCACGGACCGCGGCCGCCCCCCTTGCAGTCGAACAAAGTTTGAGGAGACAAGTCATGAAAATGACAAAGTCCAAACGCTCCAGGCGTGCCGGCCAGGGGTGCGGACCCGGCCGGCCGGGCCGGCGGGGGCTGCGGCTGCCGGGGCTGAGCCGAGTGTCAATGCATGTCCTGAGAACCGGGAAGGGGACAGACCGGTGGCTCTGGGCCGAGCTGGAGTTCCAGGATGTCGGCCTGACTCTGGAGGTTTTCCCCCTGGCTTTTCCCCATAGGCCAAAATGGGGGAAGTCAAAAAAGCACCTCCAGCAGATGTATGCAGAGGGGCTGGCGGGTGACGGAGAGTGGTCTGTTGGCAGCAGTGTGCTGGCTGCATAGGTGTGCATGGGCGTCTGCGTAGGGCCCCCTGAGTGCACCTGCCAGTGGTGGCTGAAAACCCAGGCTGAGCCTCCGATGTGCCCGGGCAGGACCCCAGGAGGCCGGGCACAGACCGCAGCCTGCCCCCTTGCCGTTTGATGAAGCTTGCACGGTCAGAAAAGTTTCAAAGTCCCAACGGGGAGAGAGTGCTGACGGTGAGGGGGGTGCCGGCAGCTCCAGGGGCCGGGGGCAACCCCTGGAGGCTGGGCACGGACTGCGGCAGCCCCCCTGGCAGTCGAACAAGGTTTGAGGAGACAAGTCATGAAAATGACAAAGTCCAAACGCTCCAGGCGTGCCGGCCAGGGGAGCGGACCCGGCCGGCCGGGGCGGCGGGAGCTGCAGCTGCCGGGGCGGAGCCGAGTGTCAACGCAGGTGGTGAGAACCGGTATGAGGGTAATCCTGGTCGCTCCGGGCCGAGCCACGGTTCCAGGAGGGCGGAAGGAGCGCGCCTGTTTCACCTGATAGCGCCGACGGCGGTAAAATAAGGCCTCGCAAAACGTCACCACGAACACCTTGTCGGGGTATAAGGGAACGAGCGGTGTGTGGTCCTTGACAAAGTGACAGTATTTCTCAAAAAAGCACCCCCGGCAGATGTGCGCGGACGGGGCTGGCTGGTGATGGAGAGCGGGCTGTTGGCAGCAGTGCGCTGGCTGCAGGGGTGGCCCAGGGCGGCTGCGGAGGGCCCCCAAAGCGCACCTACCGGTGGTGGCTGAAAACCCAGGCTGAGCCTCCGATGTGCCCCGGGCAGGAACCCAGGAGGCCGGGCACAGACCACAGCTTGCCCCCTTGCCGTCCGATGAAGCTTGCACGGTCAGAAAAAGTTTCAAAGTCCCCACGGAGAGAGAGTGTTGAGGGCGAGGGGGAGCTGGCTGCTCCAGGGGCCGGGGGCAACCCCTGGAGGCTGGGCACACCCCCTTGCAGTCGAACAAAGTTCGAGGAGACAAGTCATGAAAATGACAAAGTCCAAACGCTCCAGGCGCCGGCCAGGGGGGCGGACCCGGCTGGCCGGGCTGGCGGGGGCTGCGGCTGCCGGGGCTGAGCCGAGTGTCGATGCATGTCCTGAGAACCGGGAAGGGGACAAACCAGTAGCTCCAGGCCGAGCTGGAGTTCCAGGAGGTCGGCCTGACTCTGGAGGTTTTCCCCCTGGCTTTTCCCATTGGCCAAAATGGGGGAAGTCAAAAAAGCACCCCCGGCAGATGTATGCAGAGGGGCTGGCTGGTGATGGGGAGCGGGCTGTTGGCAGCGGTGTGCTGGCTGCAGAGGTGTGCATGGGCGGCTGCGGAGGGCCCCCCGAGTGCACCTGCCCGTGGTGGCTGAAAACCCAGGCTGAGCCTCCGATGTGCCCGGGCAGGACCCCAGGAGGCCGGGCACAGAACGCCGGTTGCCCCCTTGCCGTTTGATGAAGCTTGCACGGTCAGAAAAGTTTCAAAGTCCCAACGGGGAGAGAGTGCTGACGGTGAGGGGGGTGCTGGCTGCTCCAGGGGCCGGGAGGGAGGCCCTGGAGGTGGGCCTGGGGGTGTGGCGGGGCCCCCTGAGAGCACCTACCAGCAGTTGCTCAAGACCCTGCCTGAGCCTCCGGTGTTGCAGGGCAGGACACCCATTGGCGGGGAAAAGCAGGTGGCAGCCCCTGCTGAAGTCCTTGGCAGAGATGAGTCTTTGAAAAAAATGACAAAGTCCAAACTGCTCCAGGCGCCGGTCAGGGGGGCGGACCCGGCTGGCCGGGCCGACGGGAGCTGCGGCGGCTGGGGAAGAGCCGAGTGTCAAGGCATGTCCTGAGAACCGGGAAGGGGGCAAACCAGTAGCTCCAGGCCGGGCTAGGGTTCCAGGAGGTCGGCCTGACTCTGGAGGTTTTCCCCCTGGCTTTTCCCCATAGGCCAACATGGGGGAAGTCAAAAAAGCACCCCCGGCAGATGTATGCAGAGGGGCTGGGGGGTGACGGGGAGCGGGCTGTTGGCAGCAGTGTGCTGGCTGCAGAGGGCCCCCGAGGTGCTGCACCTACCAGTAGTTGCTCAAGACCCCCCATGACCCTCCGGTGTTGCAGGTCAGGACACCCATTGGCGGGGAACAGCAGGTGGCAGCCCCTGCTGAAGTCGTTGGCAGGGATGAGTCTTTGAAAAAACGACAAAGTCCAAACGCTCCAGGCGTGCCGGCCAGGGTGGCGGACCCGGCTGGCTGGGCCGGCGGGAGCTGCGGCTGCCGGGGCTGAGCCGAGTGTCGATGTATGTCGTGAGAACCGGTATGAGGGTAATCCTGGTCGCTCCGGGCCGAGGCACGGTTCCAGGAGGGCGGAAGGAGCGGGCCCGTTTCCCCTGATAGCGCCGACGGCGGTAAATTAGGGCCTCGCAAAACGTCAGGACGAACACCTTTTTTGCATATAAGGGAACGAGCGGTGTGCGGTCCTTGACAAAGTGACTATTTCTCAATGTGCTGAGGAGTGGGGACCGCTCAAAGTCAAAGCACCGCGGCCGCCCCTCTGCCACCTCCCTGGGAGCAGAGTCATCGAGCGCGAGTGTCCCCACTCCGCCTGTCCAGGCCGCGGGGCCGACAGGCTGGCTGGCTGCCCGGGCAGACCCCGCTCTCCGAGCGGCCGGGCCCCAACGTTCGAGAGGTGTAGGAAGCCACCTTGGGGGTGCTGCGGAGGCCCCCCTGACACCGCCTCCAAGCCCTTGCTGAGAGCCCTGTCCTAGCTGCCTGCGCGGGCAGGCGGGACCCCCCAGTAGGCCGTGCACAGCCCGCGGCAGCCACTGCTGAAGCCCAGGGCAGTTGGCAGAGATGAGTCTTTGAGGAAAAACGACAAAGTCCAAACGCTCCAGGCGCCGGCCAGGGGTGCGGACCCGGCTGGACGGGCCGGCGGGAGCTGCGGCGGCTTGGGAAGAGCCGAGTGTCAATGCATGTCCTGAGAACCGGAAAGGGGACAAACTAGTAGCTCCAGGCCGGGATGGAGTTCCAGGAGGTGGGCCTGACTCCGGAGGTTTTCCCCTTGGCATTTTCCCATTGGCCACAATGGGGGAAGTCAAAAAAGCACCCCCAGCAGATGTATGCAGAGGGGCTGGCTGGTGATGGGGAGCGGGCTGTTGGCAGCGGTGTGCTGGCTGCAGAGGTGTGCATGGGCGGCTGCGGAGGGCCCCCCGAGTGCACCTGCCCGTGGTGGCTGAAAACCCAGGCTGAGCCTCCGATGTGCCCGGGCAGGACCCCAGGAGGCCGGGCACAGAACGCCGGTTGCCCCCTTGCCGTTTGATGAAGCTTGCACGGTCAGAAAAGTTTCAAAGTCCCAACGGGGAGAGAGTGCTGACGGTGAGGGGGGTGCTGGCTGCTCCAGGGGCCGGGAGGGAGGCCCTGGAGGTGGGCCTGGGGGTGTGGCGGGGCCCCCTGAGAGCACCTACCAGCAGTTGCTCAAGACCCTGCCTGAGCCTCCGGTGTTGCAGGGCAGGACACCCATTGGCGGGGAAAAGCAGGTGGCAGCCCCTGCTGAAGTCCTTGGCAGAGATGAGTCTTTGAAAAAAATGACAAAGTCCAAACTGCTCCAGGCGCCGGTCAGGGGGGCGGACCCGGCTGGCCGGGCCGACGGGAGCTGCGGCGGCTGGGGAAGAGCCGAGTGTCAAGGCATGTCCTGAGAACCGGGAAGGGGGCAAACCAGTAGCTCCAGGCCGGGCTAGGGTTCCAGGAGGTCGGCCTGACTCTGGAGGTTTTCCCCCTGGCTTTTCCCCATAGGCCAACATGGGGGAAGTCAAAAAAGCACCCCCGGCAGATGTATGCAGAGGGGCTGGGGGGTGACGGGGAGCGGGCTGTTGGCAGCAGTGTGCTGGCTGCAGAGGGCCCCCGAGGTGCTGCACCTACCAGTAGTTGCTCAAGACCCCCCATGACCCTCCGGTGTTGCAGGTCAGGACACCCATTGGCGGGGAACAGCAGGTGGCAGCCCCTGCTGAAGTCGTTGGCAGGGATGAGTCTTTGAAAAAACGACAAAGTCCAAACGCTCCAGGCGTGCCGGCCAGGGTGGCGGACCCGGCTGGCTGGGCCGGCGGGAGCTGCGGCTGCCGGGGCTGAGCCGAGTGTCGATGTATGTCGTGAGAACCGGTATGAGGGTAATCCTGGTCGCTCCGGGCCGAGGCACGGTTCCAGGAGGGCGGAAGGAGCGGGCCCGTTTCCCCTGATAGCGCCGACGGCGGTAAATTAGGGCCTCGCAAAACGTCAGGACGAACACCTTTTTTGCATATAAGGGAACGAGCGGTGTGCGGTCCTTGACAAAGTGACTATTTCTCAATGTGCTGAGGAGTGGGGACCGCTCAAAGTCAAAGCACCGCGGCCGCCCCTCTGCCACCTCCCTGGGAGCAGAGTCATCGAGCGCGAGTGTCCCCACTCCGCCTGTCCAGGCCGCGGGGCCGACAGGCTGGCTGGCTGCCCGGGCAGACCCCGCTCTCCGAGCGGCCGGGCCCCAACGTTCGAGAGGTGTAGGAAGCCACCTTGGGGGTGCTGCGGAGGCCCCCCTGACACCGCCTCCAAGCCCTTGCTGAGAGCCCTGTCCTAGCTGCCTGCGCGGGCAGGCGGGACCCCCCAGTAGGCCGTGCACAGCCCGCGGCAGCCACTGCTGAAGCCCAGGGCAGTTGGCAGAGATGAGTCTTTGAGGAAAAACGACAAAGTCCAAACGCTCCAGGCGCCGGCCAGGGGTGCGGACCCGGCTGGACGGGCCGGCGGGAGCTGCGGCGGCTTGGGAAGAGCCGAGTGTCAATGCATGTCCTGAGAACCGGAAAGGGGACAAACTAGTAGCTCCAGGCCGGGATGGAGTTCCAGGAGGTGGGCCTGACTCCGGAGGTTTTCCCCTTGGCATTTTCCCATTGGCCACAATGGGGGAAGTCAAAAAAGCACCCCCAGCAGATGTATGCAGAGGGGCTGGCTGGTGATGGGGAGCGGGCTGTTGGCAGCGGTGTGCTGGCTGCAGAGGTGTGCATGGGCGGCTGCGGAGGGCCCCCTGAGTGCACCTGCCCGTGGTGGCTGAAAACCCAGGCTGAGCCTCCGATGTGCCCGGGCAGGACCCCAGGAGGCCGGGCACAGAACGCCGGTTGCCCCCTTGCCGTTTGACGAAGCTTGCACGGTCAGAAAAGTTTCAAAGTCCCAATGGGGAGAGAGTGGTGACGGCGAGGGGGTGCTGGCTGCTCCAGGGGCCGGGGGCAACCCCTGGAGGCTGGGCACGGACCGCGGCCGCCCCCCTTGCAGTCGGACAATGTCTGAGGAGACAAGTCATGAAAATGACAAAGTCCAAACGCTCCAGGCGTGCCGGCCAGGGGTGCGGACCCGGCTGGCCGGGCCGGCGGGGGCTGCAGCTGCCGGTGCTGAGCCGAGTGTCAGTGCAGGTCCTGAGAACCGGGAAGGGGACAAACCGGTGGCTCCAGGCCGAGCTCTAGTTCCAGGAGGTCGGCCTGACTCTGGAGGTTTTCCCCTTGGCTTTTCCCCATAGGCCAAAAGGGGGGAAGTCAAAAAAGCACCCCCGCCAGATGTATGCAGAAGGGGCTGGCTGGTGATGGGGAGCGGGCTGTTGGCAGCGGTGTGCTGGCTGCAGAGGTGTGCATGGGCGGCTGCGGAGGGCCCCCTGAGTGCACCTGCCCGTGGTGGCTGAAAACCCAGGCTGAGCCTCCGATGTGCCCGGGCAGGACCCCAGGAGGCCGGGCACAGAACGCCGGTTGCCCCCTTGCCGTTTGACGAAGCTTGCACGGTCAGAAAAGTTTCACAGTCCCAACGGGGAGAGAGTGCTGACGGTGAGGGGGTGCTGGCTGCTCCAGGGGCCGGGAGGGAGGCCCTGGATGTGGGCCTGGGGGTGTGGAGGGGCCCCCTGAGAGCACCTACCAGCAGTTGCTCAAGACCCTGCCTGAGCCTCCGGTGTTGCAGGGTAGGACACCCATTGGCGGGGAACAGCAGGTGGCAGCCCCTGCTGAAGTCCTTGGCAGTTGGCAGAGATGAGTCTTGGAGAAAAAAAACGACAAAGTCCAAACTGCTCCGGGCGCCGGTCAGGGGGGCGGACCCGGCTGGCCGGGCCGAGGGGAGCTGCGGCGGCTGGGGAAGAGCCGAGTGTCAAGGCATGTCCTGAGAACCGGGAAGGGGGCAAACCAGTAGCTCCAGGCCGAGCTGGAGTTCCAGGAGGTTGGCCTGACTCTGGAGGTTTTCCCCCTGGCTTTTCCCCATAGGCCAAAATGGGGGAAGTCAAAAAAGCACCCCCGCCAGATGTATGCAGAAGGGGCTGGCTGGTGATGGGGAGCGGGCTGTTGGCAGCAGTGTGCTGGCTGCAGAGGGCCCCCGAGGTGCTGCACCTACCAGTAGTTGCTCAAGACCCCCCCTGACCCTCCGGTGTTGCAGGGCAGGACACCCAGGAGGCGGGGAACAGCCGTGGCAGCCCCTGCTGAATCCCACGGCAGTTGGCAGAGATGAGTCTTTGAGAAAAACGACAAAGTCCAAACGCTCCAGGCGCCGGCCACGGAGGGCGGACCCGGCTGGCCGGGCCGGCGGGAGCTGCGGCGGCTGGGGCTGAGCCGAGTGTCGATGCTTGTCGTGAGAACCGGTATGAGGGTAATCCTGGGCCCTCGGGGCCGAGGCACGGTTCCAGGAAGGCGGAAGGAGCGGGCCTGTTCCCCCTGATAGCGCCGACGGCGGTAAATTAAGGCCTCGCAAAACGTCAGGACGAACACCTTTTTTGCATATAAGGGAACGAGCGGTGTGCGGTCTTTGACAAAGTGACTATTTCTCAGAGTGCTGGGAAGGGAGTGGGGGCCGCTCAAAGTCAAAGCACCGCGGCCGCCCCTCTGCCACCTCCCTGGGAGCAGAGTCATCGAGCGCGAGTGTCCCCACTCCGCCTGTCCAGGCCGCGGGGCCGACAGGCCGGCTGGCTGCCCGGGTAGACCCCGCTCTCCGAGCGGCCGGGCGCCACGTTCAAGAGGTGTACGAAGCCACCTGTGGGGGGTCTGCGGAGGCCCCCCTGAGAGCGCTGATAACCCTGTCCTAGCTGCCTGCGCGGGCAGGCGGGACTCCCCCAGGAGGCCGTGCACAGCCCGCGGCAGCCACTGCTGAAGCCCAGGGCAGTTGGCAGAGATGAGTCTTTGAAAAAACGACAAAGTCCAAACGCTCCAGGCGCCGGCCACGGGGGGCGGACCCGGCTGGCCGGGCCGGCGGGAGCTGCGGCTGCCGGGGCTGAGCCGAGTGTCAATGCATGTCGTGAGAACCGGTATGAGGGTAATCCTGGTCGCTCCGGGCCGAGGCACGGTTCCAGGAGGGCGGAAGGAGCGGGCCCGTTTCCCCTGATAGCGCCGACGGCGGTAAATTAGGGCCTCGCAAAACGTCAGGACGAACACCTTTTTTGCATATAAGGGAACGAGCGGTGTGCGGTCTTTGACAAAGTGACTATTTCTCAATGTGCGGAGTGGGGACCGCTCAAAGTCAAAGCACCGCGGCCGCCCCTCTGCCACCTCCCTGGGAGCAGAGTCATCGAGCGCGAGGGTCCCCACTCCGCCTGTGCAGGCCGCGGGGCCGACAGGCTGGCTGGCTGCCCGGGCGACCCCCCTCCGAGATGCCGGGCCGGGGCAGACTGTGCAAACGCGCGCGGGCGTGTTTTCTTCCCCTGGGGTGGAGCCCTTCCACCCCACGCCGTCCGAGGCCCGTTGGCCTCGGGCGGCCTGCCTCCGAGAGTGGGAGAGAGACGGAGGACGGCGGCCCGCGGCGGCGCGAGGCGTCCCCGTTGCTCCACCACGACTGCCAGCCGGTCGATCCTACCGGTAGCCTGGGCTTGTCTCCGCTCCGCCTGTCCAGGCCGCGGGGCCCACAGGCGGCTTGCCTGGGAAGACCCCGCTCTCACCGAGCGGCCGGGCGCCACGTTCAAGAGGTGTACGAAGCCACCTGTGGGGGGTCTGCGGAGGCCCCCCTGAGAGCGCTGATAACCCTGTCCTAGCTGCCTGCGCGGGCAGGCGGGACCCCCAAGAGGCCGGGCACAGCCCGCGGCAGCCCCCGCCGAAGTCCACGGCAGTTGGCAGAGACGAGTCTTGGAGAGAAAACGACAAAGTCCAGACGCTCCAGGCGCCGGCCAGGGGTGCGGACCCGGCTGGCCGGGCCGGCGGGAGCTGCGGCTGCCGGGGCCGAGCCGAGTGTCGACGCATGTCGTGAGAACCGGTATGAGGGTAATCCTGGGCCCTCGGGGCCGAGCTACGGTTCCATGAAGGCGGAAGGAGCGGGCCTGTTTCCCCTGATAGCGCCGACGACGGTAAAATAAGGGCTCGCAAAACGTCAGGACGAACACCTTTTTTGCATATAAGGGAACGAGCGGTGTGCGGTCTTTGACAAAGTGACTATTTCTCAGAGTGCTGGAGTGGGGACCGCTCAAAGTCAAAGCACCGCGGCCGCCCCTCTGCCACCTCCCTGGGAGCAGAGTCATAGAGCGCAAGTGTCCCCACTCCGCCTGTGCAGGCCGCGGGGCCAACAGGCTGGCTGGCTGGCTGCCCGGGCGACCCCCCTCCGAGATGCCGGGCTGAGGCGTAGGCAGCCGCCTCCATCACCACCACCCAAGGCGAGAGAGTGGGTCAACGGGAGAGCCGTCGCGGCCGGGGGACCCTCGCCGCGCCCATGTCCGGGGAAGGACCACAAGGGCCCTGCTCCCCGGCGCCCCGGCGAGCGGGTTCACCCTCGGCGCGTACGGCTCTCGAGGATGGGGAAGGGACGCGCGTGGGCGTCCCTCCCGTCCCCCGCGGAAGAAGGCGAGCGACTCTGCGCGTCGGGACACCCCGCGGAGCCCCCTGCGGGGGGAGTACTCCGGGGGAGAAGCGTGGCGCAGGGGGTGCAGCCCTTTCCCAGGCCACCGTGCGACGGCGTCGGTGGGGCCGACGCCGAGAGAGAGAACGATCCGGGCTCTCCCGCCTCAGGGCGGCCGAGAGCGGGGCCACGGGCCCCACGTTTGGTGACGGTTTTCCCGAAAGCGAAGGACCCCCGCCTGTCCCCTCGGGCTCCGGCCGATGCGGGCGGTCCAGGGCGGGGATAGGGGACGGCGGCCTGCGGACGACGCGCTTTATCCCCAGAAGGAGCGAGGCATGAGGGGGTGTTCCACCCCCGCCGGCCGGTCTCGCTCCTTCTCCGGGCTACGCCTCGGCGGAGTAAAGACCCCCGGGTCAACGCTCCCGCGTCCGGGTGCCGCCGCGCGTCCCCTTCCCGCGGGGGGTGGATCCCTTCCACCCCTGGCCGTCCGAGGCCCGTGCGCCTCGGGCGGCCTCCCTTCCGAGAGAGGGAGAGAGAGACGGAGGACGGTGGTCCGCGACGGCGCGAGACGTCCAAGTTGTGTTCCCCACGGCGGCTACCCGGTCGATCCCGCCCGCCGGTAGCCTTGGCTTGCCCCCACTCCGCCTGTCCAGGCCGCGTGGCCGACAGGCTGTTTGCCCGGGTAGACCCTGCTCTCACCGAGCGGCCGGGCCCCAACGTTCAAGAGGTGTACGGAAGCCACCTTGGGGTGGAGCCCTTCCACCCCTGGCCGTCCGAGGCCCGTGCGCCTCGGGCGGCCTCCCTTCCGAGAGAGGGAGAGAGAGACGGAGGACGGTGGTCCGCGACGGCGCGAGACGTCCAAGTTGTGTTCCCCACGGCGGCTACCCGGTCGATCCCGCCCGCCGGTAGCCTTGGCTTGCCCCCGCTCCGCCTGTCCAGGCCGCGTGGCCGACGGGCTGTTTGCCCGGGTAGACCCCGCTCTCACCGAGCGGCCGGGCCCCAACGTTCAAGAGGTGTACGGAAGCCACCTTGGGGTGGAGCCCTTCCACCCCTGGCCGTCCGAGGCCCGTGCGCCTCGGGCGGCCTCCCTTCCGAGAGAGGGAGAGAGAGACGGAGGACGGTGGTCCGCGACGGCGCGAGACGTCCAAGTTGTGTTCCCCACGGCGGCTACCCGGTCGATCCCGCCCGCCGGTAGCCTTGGCTTGTCCCCGCTCCGCCTGTCCAGGCCGCGGGGCCGACGGGCTGTCTGCCCGGGTAGACCCCGCTCTCACCGAGCGGCCGGGCCCCAACGTTCAAGAGGTGTACGGAAGCCACCTTGGGGTGGAGCCCTTCCACCCCTGGCCGTCCGAGGCCCGTGCGCCTCGGGCGGCCTCCCTTCCGAGAGAGGGAGAGAGAGACGGAGGACGGTGGTCCGCGACGGCGCGAGACGTCCAAGTTGTGTTCCCCACGGCGGCTACCCGGTCGATCCCGCCCGCCGGTAGCCTTGGCTTGCCCCCACTCCGCCTGTCCAGGCCGCGTGGCCGACAGGCTGTTTGCCCGGGTAGACCCTGCTCTCACCGAGCGGCCGGGCCCCAACGTTCAAGAGGTGTACGGAAGCCACCTTGGGGTGGAGCCCTTCCACCCCTGGCCGTCCGAGGCCCGTGCGCCTCGGGCGGCCTCCCTTCCGAGAGAGGGAGAGAGAGACGGAGGACGGTGGTCCGCGACGGCGCGAGACGTCCAAGTTGTGTTCCCCACGGCGGCTACCCGGTCGATCCCGCCCGCCGGTAGCCTTGGCTTGCCCCCGCTCCGCCTGTCCAGGCCGCGTGGCCGACGGGCTGTTTGCCCGGGTAGACCCCGCTCTCACCGAGCGGCCGGGCCCCAACGTTCAAGAGGTGTACGGAAGCCACCTTGGGGTGGAGCCCTTCCACCCCTGGCCGTCCGAGGCCCGTGCGCCTCGGGCGGCCTCCCTTCCGAGAGAGGGAGAGAGAGACGGAGGACGGTGGTCCGCGACGGCGCGAGACGTCCAAGTTGTGTTCCCCACGGCGGCTACCCGGTCGATCCCGCCCGCCGGTAGCCTTGGCTTGTCCCCGCTCCGCCTGTCCAGGCCGCGGGGCCGACGGGCTGTCTGCCCGGGTAGACCCCGCTCTCACCGAGCGGCCGGGCCCCAACGTTCAAGAGGTGTACGGAAGCCACCTTGGGGTGGAGCCCTTCCACCCCTGGCCGTCCGAGGCCCGTGCGCCTCGGGCGGCCTCCCTTCCGAGAGAGGGAGAGAGAGACGGAGGACGGTGGTCCGCGACGGCGCGAGACGTCCAAGTTGTGTTCCCCACGGCGGCTACCCGGTCGATCCCGCCCGCCGGTAGCCTTGGCTTGTCCCCGCTCCGCCTGTCCAGGCCGCGGGGCCGACGGGCTGTCTGCCCGGGTAGACCCCGCTCTCCGAGCGGCCGGGCCCCAACGTTCAAGAGGTGTACGGAAGCCACCTTGGGGGGGCTGCGGTGCCCCCCTCCCCGAGAGTGCCTCCCAGGCCGAGGGAGCCCGGCGGTCGAGTGTCGTAGGAAAGCGCGTGCCACGGCTGTGTCGGTCACAGGGGCCAGAGGTAGTTTGGGCAACGGCTTAGATCCGTATGAAGCTCATCCTTTCCGGCCTGTTCTGGCGGCGGCTAGGCGTGCGCGCACGGCACGACGCCCCTGGCTCCAGCGATGCGACGGCGCCCCGCACCCCACTCTCCGGGCCGAGCAGAGTGGCCGCTCTCGCTCCTTGGAGCAGAGCCCCCGAGTGCAAGTGTCCCCGCTCCGCCTGTCCAGGCCGCGGGGCCGACAGGCTGTCTGCCCGGGTAGACCCCGCTCTCCGAGCGGCCGGGCGCCACGTTCAAGAGGTGTACGAAGCCACCTTGGGGGGCTGCGGTGCCCCCCGCCCCGAGAGTGCCTCCCAGGCCGAGGGGAGCCTGGCGGTCGAGTGTCGTAGGAAAGCGCGTGCGCGGCTGTGTCGGTCACACGGGCCAGAGTTAGTTTGGGCAACGGCTTAGATCCGTATGCAGCTC
>NW_027101714.1:62500-90000 GCF_035609145.1 Eleutherodactylus coqui
AGCAGCCCCCGCTGAAGCCCACGTCAGTTGGCAGAGACGGGTCTTTGAGAAAAAATGACAAAGTCCAAACGCTCCAGGCGCTGGCCAGGGATGCGGACCGGGCTGGCCGGGCCGGCGGGGGCTGCGGCTGCCGGGGCTGAGCCGAGTGTTGATGCATGTCGTGAGAACCGGGAAGGGGACAAACCTGTGGCTCCAGGCCGGGTGGGAGTTCCAGGAGGTCGGCCTGACTCTGGAGGTTTTCCCCTTAGCTTTTCCCCATAGGCCAAAAGGGGGGAAGTCAAAAAAGCACCCCCAGCAGATGTATGCAGGAGGGGCTGGGGGGTGACGGAGAGCGGGCTGTTGGCAGCTGTGTGGTGGCTGCTGGCAGCCGTGTGCTGGCTGCAGGGGTGGGCCTGGGCGGCTGCCGAGGGCCCCCGAAGCGCACCTACCAGCAGTAGCTCAAGACCCAGGCTGAGCCTCCGATGTGCCCGGGCAGGACACCCAGGAGGCGGGGAGCAGCCCCCGCTGAAGTCCATGGCATGTGCCAGAGGCGAGTCTTGGAGAAAAAACGACAAAGTCCAAACGCTCCAGGCGTGCAGGCCAGGGGTGCGGACCGGGCTGGCCGGGCCGGCGGGAGCTGCGGCTGCCGGGGCTGAGCCGAGTGTTGATGCATGTCGTGAGAACCGGGAAGGGGACAAACCTGTGGCTCCAGGCCGGGTGGGAGTTCCAGTAGGTCGGCCTGACTCTGGAGGTTTTCCCCTTGGCATTTCCCCATTGGCCAAAACGGGGGAAGTCAAAAAAGCACCCCCGGCAGATGTATGCAGGAGGGGCTGGGGGGTGATGGCGAGCGGGCTGTTGGCAGCTGTGTGGTGGCTGCTGGCAGCCGTGTGCTGGCTGCAAGGGTGGGCCTGGGCGGCTGCGGAGGGCCCCCCCGAGTGCACCTACCAGTAGGGGCTGAAGACCCAGGCTGAGCCTCCGATGTGCCCGGGCAGGACACCCAGGAGGCGGGGAGCAGCCCCCGCTGAAGCCCAGGGCAGTTGGCACAGATGGGTCTTTGAGAAAAAACGACAAAGTCCAAACGCTCCAGGCGCTGGCCAGGGGTGCGGACCCGGCTGGCCGGGCCGGCGGGGGCTGCAGCTGCCGGGGTTGAGCCGAGTGTCAGTGCAGGTCCTGAGAACCGGGAAGGGGACAAACCGGTGGCTCCAGGCCGGGTTGGAGTTCCATGAGGTCGGCCTGACTCTGGAGGTTTCCCCCCTGGCTTTTCCCCATAGGCCAAAAGGGGGGAAGTCAAAAAAGCACCCCCAGCAGATGTATGCAGAGGGGCTGGTGGGTGATGGATAGTGGGCTGTTGGCAGCTGTGTGGTGGCTGCTGGCAGCCGTGTGCTGGCTGCAGGGGTGGGCCTGGGCGGCTGCGGAGGGCCCCCGTAGTGCACCTACCAGTAGGGGGCTCGAGACCCAGGCTGAGCCTCCGATGTGCCCGGGCAGGACACCCAGGAGGCGGGGAGCAGCCCCCGCTGAGGTCCATGGCATGTGCCAGAGGTGAGTCTTGGAGAAAAAAAACGACAAAGTCCAAACGCTCCAGGCGCCGGGCAGGGTGGCGGACCCGGCTGGCCGGGCTGGCGGGGGCTGCGGCGGCCGGGGCTGAGCCGAGTGTCGATGCATGTCCTGAGAACCGGGAAGGGGACAAACCGGTGGCTCCAGGCCGGGTTGGAGTTCCATGAGGTCGGCCTGACTCTGGAGGTTTCCCCCCTGGCTTTTCCCCATAGGCCAAAAGGGGGGAAGTCAAAAAAGCACCCCCAGCAGATGTATGCAGAGGGGCTGGTGGGTGATGGATAGTGGGCTGTTGGCAGCTGTGTGGTGGCTGCTGGCAGCCGTGTGCTGGCTGCAGGGGTGGGCCTGGGCGGCTGCGGAGGGCCCCCGTAGTGCACCTACCAGTAGGGGGCTCGAGACCCAGGCTGAGCCTCCGATGTGCCCGGGCAGGACACCCAGGAGGCGGGGAGCAGCCCCCGCTGAAGCCCAGGGCAGTTGGCAGAGATTGGTCTTTGAGAAAAAATGACAAAGTCCAAACGCTCCAGGCGCTGGTCAGGGGTGCGGACCCGGCTGGCCGGGCCGGCGGGAGCTGCGGCGGCTGGGGAAGAGCCGAGTGTCGATGCATGTCCTGAGAACCGGGAAGGGGGCAAACCAGTAGCTCCAGGCCGGGTTGGAGTTCCATGAGGTCGGCCTGACTCTGGAGGTTTTCCCCTTGGCATTTCCCCATAGGCCAAAACGGGGGAAGTAAAAAAAGCACCCCCAGCAGATGTATGCAGAGTTGGGCTGGGGGGTGATGGGGAGCGGGCTGTTGGCAGCTGTGTGGTGGCTGCTGGCAGCCGTGTGCTGGCTGCAGGGGTGGGCCCCGGGCGGCTGCGGAGGGCCCCCGGAGTGCACCTACCAGTAGGGGCTGAAGACCCAGGCTGAACCTCCGATGTGCCCGGGCAGGACACCCAGGAGGCGGGGAGCAGCCCCCGCTGAAGCCCACGGCAGTTGGCAGAGGCGAGTCTTGGAGAAAAAAACGACAAAGTCCAAACGCTCCAGGCGAGCCGGCCAGGGGTGCGGACCCGGCTGGCCGGGCCGGCGGGAGCTGCGGCGGCCGGGGCTGAGCCGAGCGTCGACGCATGTCCTGAGAACCGGGAAGGGGACAAACCGGTGGCTCCAGGCCGGGTTGGAGTTCCATGAGGTCGGCCTGACTCTGGAGGTTTTCCCCCTGGCTTTTCTCCATAGGCCAAAACGGGGGGAGGCAAAAAAGCACCCCCAGCAGATGTATGCAGGAGGGGCTGGGGGGTGACGGAGAGCGGGCTGTTGGCAGCTGTGTGGTGGCTGTTGGCAGCTGTGTGGTGGCTGCTGGCAGCCGTGTGCTGGCTGCAGGGATGGGCCCCGGGCGGCTGCGGAGGGCCCCCAAAGCGCACCTACCAGTAGGGGCTGAAGACCCAGGCTGAGCCTCCGATGTGCCCGGGCAGGACACCCAGGGGGCGGGGAGCAGCCCCCGCTGAAGTCCATGGCATGTGCCAGAGGCGACTCTTGGAGAAAAAAAACGACAAAGTCCAAACGCTCCAGGCGTGCCGGCCAGGGGTGCGGACCCGGCCGGGCCGGCGAGAGCTGCGGCGGCCGGGGCAGAGCCGCGTGTCGATGCAGGTGGTGAGAACCGGTATGAGGGTAATCCTGGTCGCTCCGGGCCGAGCCAGGGTTCCAGGAGGGCGGAAGGAGCGGGCCCGTTTCCCCTGATAGCGCCGACGACGGTAAAATAAGGCCTCGCAAAACGTCAGCACGAACACCTTGTCGGGGTATAAGGGAACGAGCGGTGTGCGGTCTTTGACAAAGTGACAGTATTTCTCCAAAAAAAGCACCCCCGGCAGATGCGTGCAGACGGGGCTGGCTGGTGACGGAGAGCGGCGGGCTGTTGGCAGCAGTGTGCTGGCTGCAAGGGGTGGCCCGGGGCGGCTGCGGAGGGCCCCCAAAGTGCACCTGCCAGCGGTGGCTCAAGACCCTGGCTGAGCCTCCGATGTCCCCGGGCAGGACCCCAGCAGGCCGGGCACGGACCGCAGCTTGCCCCCTTTGCCGTCCGATGAAGCTCGCACGGTCAGAAAAAGTTTCAAAGTCCCAACGGGGGAGAGAGTGTTGACGGCGAGGGGGCGCTGGCTGCTCCAGGGGCCGGGAGGGAGGCCCTGGAGGTCGGCCTGGGGGTGAGTGGAGCGGCCCCCGTGTGTCCCTGAGCGTCCCCCGGTCTTTGGTCGAGAGGGGGTCTCAGCCGCTAATGTGCCCGCCCGGGTACCTAGGCAGGCCGGCCTGGGGCGAGTGGAGCAGCCCCCGTGTGTCCCTGAGCGTCCCCCGGTCTTTGGTCGAGAGGGGGTCTCAGCCGCTAGTGTGCCCGCCCGGGTACCTAGGGAGGCCGGCCTGGGGCGAGTGGAGCAGCCCCCGTGTGTCCCTGAGTGTCCCCTGGCGTTTGCTGAAGAGGGGGTCTCAGCCGCTAATGTGCCCGCCTGGGTACCTAGGGAGGCCGGCCTGGGGCGAGTGGAGCAGCCCCCGTGTGTCCCCGAGCGCCCCCCGGTCTCTGGTGGAGAGGGGGTCTCAGCCGCTAATGTGCCCGCCTCAGGGAGTCCGGCCTGGGGCGAGTGGAGCAGCCCCCGTGTGTCCCCGAGCGCCCCCCGGTCTCTGGTGGAGAGGGGGTCTCAGCCGCTAATGTGCCCGCCTCAGGGAGTCCGGCCTGGGGCGAGTGGAGCAGCCCCCGTGTGTCCCCGAGCGCCCCCCGGTCTCTGGTGGAGAGGGGGTCTCAGCCGCTAATGTGCCCGCCTCAGGGAGTCCGGCCTGGGGCGAGTGGAGCAGCCCCCGTGTGTCCCCGAGCGTCCCCCGGTCTCTGGTGGAGAGGGGGTCTCAGCCGCTAATGTGCCCGCCTCAGGGAGGCCGGCCTGGGGCGAGTGGAGCAGCCCCCGTGTGTCCCTGAGTGTCCCCTGACGTTTGCTGAAGAGGGGGTCTCAGCCGCCAATATGGCCGCCCGGGTACCAGTGGGGGCCGGCCTGGGGCGAGTGGAGCAGCCCCCGTGTGTCCCTGAGCGTCCCCCGGTCTTTGGTCGAGAGGGGGTCTCAGCCGCTAATGTGCCCGCCCGGGTACCTGGGGAGGCCGGCCTGGGGCGAGTGGAGCAGCCCCCGTGTGTCCCTGAGCGCCCCCCGGTCTTTGGTGGAGAGGGGGTCTCAGCCGCTAATGTGCCCGCCCCAGGGAGGCCGGCCTGGGGCGAGTGGAGCAGCCCCCGTGTGTCCCTAAGTGTCCCCTGGCGTTTGCTGAAGAGGGGGTCTCAGCCGCTAATGTGCCCGCCTGGGTACCCAGGGAGGCCGGCCTGGGGCGAGTGGAGCAGCCCCCGTGTGTCCCTGAGCGTCCCCCGGTCTTTGCTCGAGAGGGGGTCTCAGCCGCTAATGTGCCCGCCTGGGTACCTAGAGAGGCCGGCCTGGGGCGAGTGGAGCAGCCCCCGTGTGTCCCTGAGCGTCCCCCGGTCTTTGGTCGAGAGGGGGTCTCAGCCGCTAATGTGCCCGCCTCAGGGAGGCCGGCCTGGGGCGAGTGGAGCAGCCCCCGTGTGTCCCTGAGTTCCCCCCGTTTGCTCGCTCAAGAGGGGGTCTCAGCCGCTAATGTGCCCGCCTGGGTACCTAGAGAGGCCGGCCTGGGGTGAGTGGAGCAGCCCCCGTGTGTCCCTGAGCGTCCCCCGGTCTTTGGTCAAGAGGGGGTCTCAGCCGCTAATGTGCCCGCCTCAGGGAGGCCGGCCTGGGGCGAGTGGAGCAGCCCCCGTGTGTCCCTGAGCGTCCCCCGGTCTTTGGTCGAGAGGGGGTCTCAGCCGCTAATGTGCCCGCCCGGGTACCTGGGGAGGCCGGCCTGGGGCGAGTGGAGCAGCCCCCGTGTGTCCCTGAGCGCCCCCCGGTCTTTGGTGGAGAGGGGGTCTCAGCCGCTAATGTGCCCGCCCCAGGGAGGCCGGCCTGGGGCGAGTGGAGCAGCCCCCGTGTGTCCCTAAGTGTCCCCTGGCGTTTGCTGAAGAGGGGGTCTCAGCCGCTAATGTGCCCGCCTGGGTACCCAGGGAGGCCGGCCTGGGGCGAGTGGAGCAGCCCCCGTGTGTCCCTGAGCGTCCCCCGGTCTTTGCTCGAGAGGGGGTCTCAGCCGCTAATGTGCCCGCCTGGGTACCTAGAGAGGCCGGCCTGGGGCGAGTGGAGCAGCCCCCGTGTGTCCCTGAGCGTCCCCCGGTCTTTGGTCGAGAGGGGGTCTCAGCCGCTAATGTGCCCGCCTCAGGGAGGCCGGCCTGGGGCGAGTGGAGCAGCCCCCGTGTGTCCCTGAGTTCCCCCCGTTTGCTCGCTCAAGAGGGGGTCTCAGCCGCTAATGTGCCCGCCTGGGTACCTAGAGAGGCCGGCCTGGGGTGAGTGGAGCAGCCCCCGTGTGTCCCTGAGCGTCCCCCGGTCTTTGGTCAAGAGGGGGTCTCAGCCGCTAATGTGCCCGCCTCAGGGAGGCCGGCCTGGGGCGAGTGGAGCAGCCCCCGTGTGTCCCTGAGCGTCCCCCGGTCTTTGGTCGAGAGGGGGTCTCAGCCGCTAATGTGCCCGCCCGGGTACCTGGGGAGGCCGGCCTGGGGCGAGTGGAGCAGCCCCCGTGTGTCCCTGAGCGCCCCCCGGTCTTTGGTGGAGAGGGGGTCTCAGCCGCTAATGTGCCCGCCTCAGGGAGGCCGGCCTGGGGCGAGTGGAGCAGCCCCCGTGTGTCCCTGAGCGTCCCCCGGTCTTTGGTCGAGAGGGGGTCTCAGCCGCTAATGTGCCCGCCTGGGTACCTAGAGAGGCCGGCCTGGGGCGAGTGGAGCAGCCCCCGTGTGTCCCTGAGCGTCCCCCGGTCTTTGGTCGAGAGGGGGTCTCAGCCGCTAATGTGCCCGCCTGGGTACCTAGAGAGGCCGGCCTGGGGCGAGTGGAGCAGCCCCCGTGTGTCCCTGAGCGTCCCCCGGTCTTTGGTCGAGAGGGGGTCTCAGCCGCTAATGTGCCCGCCTGGGTACCTAGAGAGGCCGGCCTGGGGCGAGTGGAGCAGCCCCCGTGTGTCCCTGAGCGTCCCCCGGTCTTTGGTCGAGAGGGGGTCTCAGCCGCTAATGTGCCCGCCTGGGTACCTAGAGAGGCCGGCCTGGGGCGAGTGGAGCAGCCCCCGTGTGTCCCTGAGTGCCCCCCGGTCTCTGGTGGAGAGGGGGTCTCAGCCGCTAATGTGCCCGCCTCAGGGAGGCCGGCCTGGGGCGAGTGGAGCAGCCCCCGTGTGTCCCTGAGCGCCCCCCGGTCTTTGGTGGAGAGGGGGTCTCAGCCGCTAATGTGCCCGCCTCAGGGAGGCCGGCCTGGGGCGAGTGGAGCAGCCCCCGTGTGTCCCGGAGTTCCCCCCGTTGCTCGCTCAAGAGGGGGTCTCAGCCGCTAATGTGCCCGCCTGGGTACCTAGAGAGGCCGGCCTGGGGTGAGTGGAGCAGCCCCCGTGTGTCCCTGAGCGTCCCCCGGTCTTTGGTCAAGAGGGGGTCTCAGCCGCTAATGTGCCCGCCTCAGGGAGGCCGGCCTGGGGCGAGTGGAGCAGCCCCCGTGTGTCCCTGAGCGTCCCCCGGTCTTTGGTCGAGAGGGGGTCTCAGCCGCTAATGTGCCCGCCTCAGGGAGGCCGGCCTGGGGCGAGTGGAGCAGCCCCCGTGTGTCCCCGAGTGCCCCCCGGTCTTTGGTGGAGAGGGGGTCTCAGCCGCTAATGTGCCCGCCTCAGGGAGGCCGGCCTGGGGCGAGTGGAGCAGCCCCCGTGTGTCCCTGAGCGTCCCCCGGTCTTTGGTGGAGAGGGGGTCTCAGCCGCTAATGTGCCCGCCTCAGGGAGGCCGGCCTGGGGCGAGTGGAGCAGCCCCCGGGTGTCCCTGAGCGTCCCCCGGTCATTGGTGGAGAGGGGGTCTCAGCCGCTAATGTGCCCGCCTCAGGGAGGCCGGCCTGGGGCGAGTTGAGCAGCCCCCGTGCGCCCCTGAGCGCCCCCTGGCGTTCGCTGAAGAGGGGGTCTCAGCCGCCAATATGGCCGCCCGGGTGCCCGGGGGAGCGGCCTGGGGTGGCCCTGTGCAGCCTCCGGGCGCCCCTGAGTGTTTTTCAGTATCTGGCCGAGACACCCCCTGACCCTCCGACTGTGTCCGTTTGGAGCGCCTGGTGCCTGGGCACCCCCTGAGTGTTTTTCAGTATCTGGCCGAGACACCCCCTGACCCTCCGACTGTGTCCGTTTTTAGTGCCTGGTGCCTGGGCACAGACCGCGGCAGCTCCCGCTGGCCGCATTGACAGAGTGCTGAAAAAATGACAAAGTCCGAAAATGCCTGAGAACCGGGAAGGGGACAAACCGGCGGCTCCAGGCCGAGCCGGAGTTCCAGGAGGTCGGCATGATTTTGCCGGTTTCCCCATAGGAGGTGCCAAGTTGCCAAAATGGGGGAACTCAAAAAAGCACCCCCGCCAGATGTATGTAGGGGGGCTGGATGGTCGATAGGGAGTGGGTGTCTGGCAGCAGGGGCCACCCCGCGCAGGTGCCCCGGGGGGCCGGCGGGGGGCCCCCGAAGACACCCCCCCCAGCACTCGCTGAAAACCCCGTCCGAGCCGCCCGCGCTGCCCGGAGGGAGTCCCGGGAGGCCGGGCACGGCCCGCGGGTCTCTCCCTCTGCCCCCCCGGTGAGGTTTGCACGGGGGGAAAAGTTTCAAAGTCCCAACGGGGGCGAGAGACAGTGCGGCGAGGGGTGGCGGGCTGCTCCGCGGACCCGGGGGAAGCCCGGGGAGGGCGGCCTGAGGGCGCGGAGGGCCCCCTGAGAGTGCCTACGGGTAGTAGGTGAGAAACCCTGCCTGTCCCACCCACGGGGCCGGGCAGGGCCCCGGGGAGTCCGGGCAGAGCCCGCAGGTCGCCCCCTTGCCGTCCGCTGACGCTCGCACGGTCAGAAAAGTTTCAAAGTCCCAACGGGGGGAGAGTGTTGACGGAGAAGGGGTGCTGGCTGCCCCTGGGGCCGGGCTGGAGCCCCTGGGGGTCGGCCTGGGGGTGTGGAGGGGCCCCCTGAGAGCACCCAACAGCAGTTGCTCAAGACCCTGCCTGAGCCTCCGATGTGCCCAGGCGGGACCCCAGGAGGCCGGGCACAGACCGCAGCCTGCCCCCTTGCCGTCCCATGAAGCTTGCACGGTCAGAAATGTTTCAAAGTCCCCACGGGGGGAGAGTGTTGACGGCGAGGGGGTGCTGGCTGCTCCAGGGGCCGGGGGCAAACCCTGGAGGCTGGGCACGGACTGCGGCAGCCCCCCTTGCAGTAGAACAAAGTTTGAGGAGACAAGTCATGAAAATGACAAAGTCCAAACTGCTCCATGCGCCGGCCAGGGGTGCGGACCCGGCAGGCCGGGCCGGCGGGGGCTGCAGCTGCCGGGGCTGAGCCGAGTGTCAGTGCAGGTCCTGAGAACCGGGAAGGGGACAAACCTGTGACTCCAGGCCGGGTTGGAGTTCCAGGAGGTCGGCAGGACTCTGGAGGTTTTCCCCTTGGCATTTTCCCATTGGCCACAATGGGGGAAGTCAAAAAAGCACCCCCAGCAGATGTATGCAGAGGGGCTGGCTGGTGATGGGGAGCGGGCTGTTGGCAGCGGTGTGCTGGCTGCAGAGGTGTGCATGGGCGGCTGCGGAGGGTCCCCCTGAGTGCACCTGCCAGCAGTGGCTCAACACCCTGGCTGAGCCTCCGATGTCCCCGGGCAGGACCCCAGGAGGCTGGGCAGAGCCCGCCGCTTGCCCCCTTGCCGTTTGACGAAGCTTGCACGGTCAGAAAAGTTTCAGAGTCCCAACGGGGAGAGAGTGTTGACGGCGAGGGGGTGCTGGCAGCTCCAGCGGCCGGGGGCAACCGCTGGAGGCTGGGCCCGGACTGCGGCAGCCCCCCTTGCAGTCGAACAAAGTTTGAGGAGACAAGTCATGAAAATGACAAAGTCCAAACGCTCCAGGCGTGCCGTCCAGGGGGGCGGACCCAGCTGGTCGGACCGGCGGGAGCTGCGGCGGCCGGGGAAGAGCCGAGTGTCAATGCAGGTCACGAGAACCGGTATGAGGGTAAACCTGGCCGCTCCGGGCCGAGGCACGGTTCCAGGAGGGCGGAAGGAGCGGGCCCGCTGCCCCTGATAGCGCCGACGGCGGTAAAATAAGGCCTCGCAAAACGTCAGCACGAACACCTTGTCGGGGTATAAGGGAACGAGCGGTGTGCGGTCTTTGACAAAGTGAGTGTTTCTCAAAAAAGCACCCCCGGCAGATGTGTGCAGACGGGGCTGGCTGGTGTGGGAGAGCGGCGGGCTGTTGGCAGCAGTGTGCTGGCTGCAGGGGTGGCCCGGGGCGGCTGCGGAGGGCCCCCAAAGCGCACCTACCAGTGGTGGCTGAAAACCCCCGCTGAGCCTCCGATGTGCCCGGGCAGGACCCCAGGAGGCCGGGCAGAGCCCGCCGCTTGCCCCCTTGCCGTTTGACGAAGCTTGCACGGTCAGAAAAGTTTCAAAGTCCCCACGGGGGGAGAGTGTTGACGGCGAGGAGGTGCTGGCTGCTCCAGGGGCCGGGGGCAACCCCTGGAGGCTGGGCACGGACTGCGGCAGCCCCCCTTGCAGTCGAACAAAGTTTGAGGAGACAAGTCATGAAAATGACAAAGTCCAAACGCTCCAGGCGCCGGCCTGGGGTGCGGACCCGGCTGGCCGGGCTGGCGGGAGCTGCGGCGGCCGGGGCTGAGCCGAGTGTCAATGCAGGTCCTGAGAACCGGGAAGGGGACAAACCGGTGGCTCCAGGCCGGGTTGGAGTTCCAGGAGGTCGGCAGGACTCTGGAGGTTTTCCCCTTGGCATTTTCCCATTGGCCACAATGGGGGGAAGTCAAAAAAGCACCCCCAGCAGATGTATGCAGAGGGGCTGGCGGGTGACGGAGAGCGGGCAGTTGGCAGCTGTGTGGTGGCTGCAGGAGGTGGGCCTGGGCGGCTGCGGAGGGCCCCCAAAGTGCACCTACCAGAAGGGGCCCAAGACCCAGGCTGAGCCTCCGATGTGCCCGGGCAGGACACCCAGGAGGCGGGGAGCAGCCCCCGCTGAGGTCCATGGCATGTGCCAGAGGCGAGTCTTGGAGAAAAAACGACAAAGTCCAAACGCTCCAGGCGCCGGGCAGGGTGGCGGACCCGGCTGGCCGGGCCGGCGGGGGCTGCGGCTGCCGGGGCTGAGCCGAGTGTCAATGCATGTCCTGAGAACCGGGAAGGGGACAAACCGGTGGCTCCAGGCCGGGTTGGAGTTCCGGGGGGTCGGCCTGACTCTGGAGGTTTTCCCCCTGGCTTTTCCCCATAGGCCAAAACGGGGGGAGCCAAAAAAGCACCCCCAGCAGATGTATGCAGGAGGGGCTGGGGGGTGACGGAGAGCGGGCTGTTGGCAGCCGTGTGCTGGCTGCAGGGGTGGGCCTGGGCGGCTGCGGAGGGCCCCCTGAGTGCACCTGCCAGCGGTGGCTCAACACCCTGGCTGAGCCTCCGATGTCCCCGGGCAGGACCCCAGGAGGCCGGGCAGAGCCCGCCGCTTGCCCCATTGCCGTTTGACGAAGCTTGCACGGTCAGAAAAGTTTCAAAGTCCCAACGGGGAGAGAGCGTTGACGGCGAGGGGGTGCTGGCTGCTCCAGGGGCCGGGGACAACCCCTGGAGGCTGGGCACGGACTGCGGCAGCCCCCCTTGCAGTCGGACAAAGTTTGAGGAGACAAGCCATGAAAATGACAAAGTCCAAACGCTCCAGGCGCCGGCCAGGGGGGCGGACCCGGCTGGCTGGGCCGGCGGGGGCTGCGGCTGCCGGGGCTGAGCCGAGTGTCAATGCAGGTCCTGAGAACCGGGAAGGGGACAAACCGGCGGCTCCAGGCCGAGCTCGAGTTCCAGAAGGTCGGCCTGACTCTGGAGGTTTTCCCCCTGGCTTTTCCCCATAGGCCAAAATGGGGGAAGTCAAAAAAGCACCCCCAGCAGATGTATGCAGAGGGGCTGGGGGGTGATGGGGAGCGGGTGTTTGGCAGCAGTGTGCTGGCTGAAGAGGTGTGCCTGGGCGGCTGCGGAGGGCCCCCTGAGTGCACCTGCCAGCGGTGGCTCAAAACCCTGGCTGAGCCTCCGATGTCCCCGGGCAGGACCCCAGCAGGCCGGGCACAGACCGCAGCCTGCCCCCCTTGCCGTTTGATGAAGCTTGCACGGTCAGAAAAGTTTCAAAGTCCCAACGGGGAGAGAGTGTTGACGCCGAGGGGGTGCTGGCTGCTCCGGTGGCAACCCCTGGAGGCTGGGCACAGACTGCGGCAGCCCCCCTTGCAGTCGAACAAAGTTTGAGGAGACAAGTCATGAAAATGACAAAGTCCAAACTGCTCCAGGCGCCGGCCAGGGGGGGCGGACCCGGCTGGCCGGGCCGGCGGGAGCTGCGGCTGACGGGGTTGAGCCGAGTGTCGATGCATGTCACGAGAACCGGCATGAGGGTAAACCTGGCCGCTCCGGGCCGAGGCACGGTTCCAGGAGGGCGGAAGGAGCGGGCCTGTTTCCCCTGATAGCGCCGACGGCGGTAAAATAAGGCCTCGCAAAACGTCAGCACGAACACCTTGTCGGGGTATAAGGGAACGAGCGGTGTGCGGTCTTTGACAAAGTGACAGTGTGTCTCAAAAAAAGCACCCCCGGCAGATGTGCGCGGACGGGGCTGGCTGGTGACGGAGAGCGGGCTGTTGGCAGCGGTGTGCCGGCTGCAGGGGTGGCCCGGGGCGGCTGCGGAGGGCCCCCTGAGAGCACCTACCAGTAGTTGCTCAACACCCTGGCTGAGCCTCCGATGTCCCCGGGCAGGACCCCAGGAGGCCGGGCACAGACCGCCGGTTGCCCCCCCCATTGCCGTTTGATGAAGCTTGCACGGTCAGAAAAGTTTCAAAGTCCCAACGGGGAGAGAGTGCTGACGGTGAGGGGGTGCTGGCTGCTCCAGGGGCCGGGAGGGAAGCCCTGGAGGTGGGCCTGGGGGTGTGGAGGGGCCCCCTGAGAGCACCTACCAGCAGTTGCTGAAGACCCTGCCTGAGCCTCCGATATCCCCGGGCAGGACCCCAGGAGGCCGGGCACAGACCGCAGCCTGCCCCCTTGCCGTTTGATGAAGCTTGCACGGTCAGAAAAGTTTCAAAGTCCCGACGGGGAGAGAGTGTTGACGGCGAGGGGGTGCTGGCTGCTCCAGGGGCCGGGGGGGGGAACCCCTGGAGGCTGGGCACGGACCGCGGCAGCCCCCCTTGCAGTAGAACAAAGTTTGAGGAGACAAGTCATGAAAATGACAAAGTCCAAACTGCTCCAGGCGCCGGCCAGGGGGGCGGACCCGGCTGGCCTGGCCGGCGGGTGCTGCGGCTGCCGGGGCTGAGCCGAGTGTCGATGCATCTCCTGAGAACCGGGAAGGGGACAGACCAGTAGCTCCAGGCCGAGCTGGAGTTCCAGGAGGTCGGCCTGACTCTGGAGGTTTTCCCCCTGGCTTTTCCCCATAGGCCAAAACGGGGGGAGGCAAAAAAGCACCCCCAGCAGATGTATGCAGAGGGGCTGGGGGGTGATGGAGAGCGGGCTGTTGGCAGCTGTGTGGTGGCTGCAGGGGTGGCCCTGGGCGGCTGAAGAGGGCCCCCTGAGTGCACCTACCAGCAGTAGCTCAAGACCCTGCCTGAGCCTCCGATGTCCCCGGGCAGGACCCCAGGAGGCCGGGCACAGACCGCAGCCTGCCCCCTTGCCGTTTGATGAAGCTTGCACGGTCAGAAAAAGTTTCAAAGTCCCAACGGGGAGAGAGTGTTGACGGCGAGGGGGCGCTGGCTGCTCCAGGGGCCCGGGGCAGCCCCTGGAGGCTGGGCACGGACCGCGGCCGCCCCCCTTGCAGTCGAACAAAGTTTGAGGAGACAAGTCATGAAAATGACAAAGTCCAAACGCTCCAGGCGTGCCGGCCAGGGGTGCGGACCCGGCCGGCCGGGCCGGCGGGGGCTGCGGCTGCCGGGGCTGAGCCGAGTGTCAATGCATGTCCTGAGAACCGGGAAGGGGACAGACCGGTGGCTCTGGGCCGAGCTGGAGTTCCAGGATGTCGGCCTGACTCTGGAGGTTTTCCCCCTGGCTTTTCCCCATAGGCCAAAATGGGGGAAGTCAAAAAAGCACCTCCAGCAGATGTATGCAGAGGGGCTGGCGGGTGACGGAGAGTGGTCTGTTGGCAGCAGTGTGCTGGCTGCATAGGTGTGCATGGGCGTCTGCGTAGGGCCCCCTGAGTGCACCTGCCAGTGGTGGCTGAAAACCCAGGCTGAGCCTCCGATGTGCCCGGGCAGGACCCCAGGAGGCCGGGCACAGACCGCAGCCTGCCCCCTTGCCGTTTGATGAAGCTTGCACGGTCAGAAAAGTTTCAAAGTCCCAACGGGGAGAGAGTGCTGACGGTGAGGGGGGTGCCGGCAGCTCCAGGGGCCGGGGGCAACCCCTGGAGGCTGGGCACGGACTGCGGCAGCCCCCCTGGCAGTCGAACAAGGTTTGAGGAGACAAGTCATGAAAATGACAAAGTCCAAACGCTCCAGGCGTGCCGGCCAGGGGAGCGGACCCGGCCGGCCGGGGCGGCGGGAGCTGCAGCTGCCGGGGCGGAGCCGAGTGTCAACGCAGGTGGTGAGAACCGGTATGAGGGTAATCCTGGTCGCTCCGGGCCGAGCCACGGTTCCAGGAGGGCGGAAGGAGCGCGCCTGTTTCACCTGATAGCGCCGACGGCGGTAAAATAAGGCCTCGCAAAACGTCACCACGAACACCTTGTCGGGGTATAAGGGAACGAGCGGTGTGTGGTCCTTGACAAAGTGACAGTATTTCTCAAAAAAGCACCCCCGGCAGATGTGCGCGGACGGGGCTGGCTGGTGATGGAGAGCGGGCTGTTGGCAGCAGTGCGCTGGCTGCAGGGGTGGCCCAGGGCGGCTGCGGAGGGCCCCCAAAGCGCACCTACCGGTGGTGGCTGAAAACCCAGGCTGAGCCTCCGATGTGCCCCGGGCAGGAACCCAGGAGGCCGGGCACAGACCACAGCTTGCCCCCTTGCCGTCCGATGAAGCTTGCACGGTCAGAAAAAGTTTCAAAGTCCCCACGGAGAGAGAGTGTTGAGGGCGAGGGGGAGCTGGCTGCTCCAGGGGCCGGGGGCAACCCCTGGAGGCTGGGCACACCCCCTTGCAGTCGAACAAAGTTCGAGGAGACAAGTCATGAAAATGACAAAGTCCAAACGCTCCAGGCGCCGGCCAGGGGGGCGGACCCGGCTGGCCGGGCTGGCGGGGGCTGCGGCTGCCGGGGCTGAGCCGAGTGTCGATGCATGTCCTGAGAACCGGGAAGGGGACAAACCAGTAGCTCCAGGCCGAGCTGGAGTTCCAGGAGGTCGGCCTGACTCTGGAGGTTTTCCCCCTGGCTTTTCCCATTGGCCAAAATGGGGGAAGTCAAAAAAGCACCCCCGGCAGATGTATGCAGAGGGGCTGGCTGGTGATGGGGAGCGGGCTGTTGGCAGCGGTGTGCTGGCTGCAGAGGTGTGCATGGGCGGCTGCGGAGGGCCCCCCGAGTGCACCTGCCCGTGGTGGCTGAAAACCCAGGCTGAGCCTCCGATGTGCCCGGGCAGGACCCCAGGAGGCCGGGCACAGAACGCCGGTTGCCCCCTTGCCGTTTGATGAAGCTTGCACGGTCAGAAAAGTTTCAAAGTCCCAACGGGGAGAGAGTGCTGACGGTGAGGGGGGTGCTGGCTGCTCCAGGGGCCGGGAGGGAGGCCCTGGAGGTGGGCCTGGGGGTGTGGCGGGGCCCCCTGAGAGCACCTACCAGCAGTTGCTCAAGACCCTGCCTGAGCCTCCGGTGTTGCAGGGCAGGACACCCATTGGCGGGGAAAAGCAGGTGGCAGCCCCTGCTGAAGTCCTTGGCAGAGATGAGTCTTTGAAAAAAATGACAAAGTCCAAACTGCTCCAGGCGCCGGTCAGGGGGGCGGACCCGGCTGGCCGGGCCGACGGGAGCTGCGGCGGCTGGGGAAGAGCCGAGTGTCAAGGCATGTCCTGAGAACCGGGAAGGGGGCAAACCAGTAGCTCCAGGCCGGGCTAGGGTTCCAGGAGGTCGGCCTGACTCTGGAGGTTTTCCCCCTGGCTTTTCCCCATAGGCCAACATGGGGGAAGTCAAAAAAGCACCCCCGGCAGATGTATGCAGAGGGGCTGGGGGGTGACGGGGAGCGGGCTGTTGGCAGCAGTGTGCTGGCTGCAGAGGGCCCCCGAGGTGCTGCACCTACCAGTAGTTGCTCAAGACCCCCCATGACCCTCCGGTGTTGCAGGTCAGGACACCCATTGGCGGGGAACAGCAGGTGGCAGCCCCTGCTGAAGTCGTTGGCAGGGATGAGTCTTTGAAAAAACGACAAAGTCCAAACGCTCCAGGCGTGCCGGCCAGGGTGGCGGACCCGGCTGGCTGGGCCGGCGGGAGCTGCGGCTGCCGGGGCTGAGCCGAGTGTCGATGTATGTCGTGAGAACCGGTATGAGGGTAATCCTGGTCGCTCCGGGCCGAGGCACGGTTCCAGGAGGGCGGAAGGAGCGGGCCCGTTTCCCCTGATAGCGCCGACGGCGGTAAATTAGGGCCTCGCAAAACGTCAGGACGAACACCTTTTTTGCATATAAGGGAACGAGCGGTGTGCGGTCCTTGACAAAGTGACTATTTCTCAATGTGCTGAGGAGTGGGGACCGCTCAAAGTCAAAGCACCGCGGCCGCCCCTCTGCCACCTCCCTGGGAGCAGAGTCATCGAGCGCGAGTGTCCCCACTCCGCCTGTCCAGGCCGCGGGGCCGACAGGCTGGCTGGCTGCCCGGGCAGACCCCGCTCTCCGAGCGGCCGGGCCCCAACGTTCGAGAGGTGTAGGAAGCCACCTTGGGGGTGCTGCGGAGGCCCCCCTGACACCGCCTCCAAGCCCTTGCTGAGAGCCCTGTCCTAGCTGCCTGCGCGGGCAGGCGGGACCCCCCAGTAGGCCGTGCACAGCCCGCGGCAGCCACTGCTGAAGCCCAGGGCAGTTGGCAGAGATGAGTCTTTGAGGAAAAACGACAAAGTCCAAACGCTCCAGGCGCCGGCCAGGGGTGCGGACCCGGCTGGACGGGCCGGCGGGAGCTGCGGCGGCTTGGGAAGAGCCGAGTGTCAATGCATGTCCTGAGAACCGGAAAGGGGACAAACTAGTAGCTCCAGGCCGGGATGGAGTTCCAGGAGGTGGGCCTGACTCCGGAGGTTTTCCCCTTGGCATTTTCCCATTGGCCACAATGGGGGAAGTCAAAAAAGCACCCCCAGCAGATGTATGCAGAGGGGCTGGCTGGTGATGGGGAGCGGGCTGTTGGCAGCGGTGTGCTGGCTGCAGAGGTGTGCATGGGCGGCTGCGGAGGGCCCCCCGAGTGCACCTGCCCGTGGTGGCTGAAAACCCAGGCTGAGCCTCCGATGTGCCCGGGCAGGACCCCAGGAGGCCGGGCACAGAACGCCGGTTGCCCCCTTGCCGTTTGATGAAGCTTGCACGGTCAGAAAAGTTTCAAAGTCCCAACGGGGAGAGAGTGCTGACGGTGAGGGGGGTGCTGGCTGCTCCAGGGGCCGGGAGGGAGGCCCTGGAGGTGGGCCTGGGGGTGTGGCGGGGCCCCCTGAGAGCACCTACCAGCAGTTGCTCAAGACCCTGCCTGAGCCTCCGGTGTTGCAGGGCAGGACACCCATTGGCGGGGAAAAGCAGGTGGCAGCCCCTGCTGAAGTCCTTGGCAGAGATGAGTCTTTGAAAAAAATGACAAAGTCCAAACTGCTCCAGGCGCCGGTCAGGGGGGCGGACCCGGCTGGCCGGGCCGACGGGAGCTGCGGCGGCTGGGGAAGAGCCGAGTGTCAAGGCATGTCCTGAGAACCGGGAAGGGGGCAAACCAGTAGCTCCAGGCCGGGCTAGGGTTCCAGGAGGTCGGCCTGACTCTGGAGGTTTTCCCCCTGGCTTTTCCCCATAGGCCAACATGGGGGAAGTCAAAAAAGCACCCCCGGCAGATGTATGCAGAGGGGCTGGGGGGTGACGGGGAGCGGGCTGTTGGCAGCAGTGTGCTGGCTGCAGAGGGCCCCCGAGGTGCTGCACCTACCAGTAGTTGCTCAAGACCCCCCATGACCCTCCGGTGTTGCAGGTCAGGACACCCATTGGCGGGGAACAGCAGGTGGCAGCCCCTGCTGAAGTCGTTGGCAGGGATGAGTCTTTGAAAAAACGACAAAGTCCAAACGCTCCAGGCGTGCCGGCCAGGGTGGCGGACCCGGCTGGCTGGGCCGGCGGGAGCTGCGGCTGCCGGGGCTGAGCCGAGTGTCGATGTATGTCGTGAGAACCGGTATGAGGGTAATCCTGGTCGCTCCGGGCCGAGGCACGGTTCCAGGAGGGCGGAAGGAGCGGGCCCGTTTCCCCTGATAGCGCCGACGGCGGTAAATTAGGGCCTCGCAAAACGTCAGGACGAACACCTTTTTTGCATATAAGGGAACGAGCGGTGTGCGGTCCTTGACAAAGTGACTATTTCTCAATGTGCTGAGGAGTGGGGACCGCTCAAAGTCAAAGCACCGCGGCCGCCCCTCTGCCACCTCCCTGGGAGCAGAGTCATCGAGCGCGAGTGTCCCCACTCCGCCTGTCCAGGCCGCGGGGCCGACAGGCTGGCTGGCTGCCCGGGCAGACCCCGCTCTCCGAGCGGCCGGGCCCCAACGTTCGAGAGGTGTAGGAAGCCACCTTGGGGGTGCTGCGGAGGCCCCCCTGACACCGCCTCCAAGCCCTTGCTGAGAGCCCTGTCCTAGCTGCCTGCGCGGGCAGGCGGGACCCCCCAGTAGGCCGTGCACAGCCCGCGGCAGCCACTGCTGAAGCCCAGGGCAGTTGGCAGAGATGAGTCTTTGAGGAAAAACGACAAAGTCCAAACGCTCCAGGCGCCGGCCAGGGGTGCGGACCCGGCTGGACGGGCCGGCGGGAGCTGCGGCGGCTTGGGAAGAGCCGAGTGTCAATGCATGTCCTGAGAACCGGAAAGGGGACAAACTAGTAGCTCCAGGCCGGGATGGAGTTCCAGGAGGTGGGCCTGACTCCGGAGGTTTTCCCCTTGGCATTTTCCCATTGGCCACAATGGGGGAAGTCAAAAAAGCACCCCCAGCAGATGTATGCAGAGGGGCTGGCTGGTGATGGGGAGCGGGCTGTTGGCAGCGGTGTGCTGGCTGCAGAGGTGTGCATGGGCGGCTGCGGAGGGCCCCCTGAGTGCACCTGCCCGTGGTGGCTGAAAACCCAGGCTGAGCCTCCGATGTGCCCGGGCAGGACCCCAGGAGGCCGGGCACAGAACGCCGGTTGCCCCCTTGCCGTTTGACGAAGCTTGCACGGTCAGAAAAGTTTCAAAGTCCCAATGGGGAGAGAGTGGTGACGGCGAGGGGGTGCTGGCTGCTCCAGGGGCCGGGGGCAACCCCTGGAGGCTGGGCACGGACCGCGGCCGCCCCCCTTGCAGTCGGACAATGTCTGAGGAGACAAGTCATGAAAATGACAAAGTCCAAACGCTCCAGGCGTGCCGGCCAGGGGTGCGGACCCGGCTGGCCGGGCCGGCGGGGGCTGCAGCTGCCGGTGCTGAGCCGAGTGTCAGTGCAGGTCCTGAGAACCGGGAAGGGGACAAACCGGTGGCTCCAGGCCGAGCTCTAGTTCCAGGAGGTCGGCCTGACTCTGGAGGTTTTCCCCTTGGCTTTTCCCCATAGGCCAAAAGGGGGGAAGTCAAAAAAGCACCCCCGCCAGATGTATGCAGAAGGGGCTGGCTGGTGATGGGGAGCGGGCTGTTGGCAGCGGTGTGCTGGCTGCAGAGGTGTGCATGGGCGGCTGCGGAGGGCCCCCTGAGTGCACCTGCCCGTGGTGGCTGAAAACCCAGGCTGAGCCTCCGATGTGCCCGGGCAGGACCCCAGGAGGCCGGGCACAGAACGCCGGTTGCCCCCTTGCCGTTTGACGAAGCTTGCACGGTCAGAAAAGTTTCACAGTCCCAACGGGGAGAGAGTGCTGACGGTGAGGGGGTGCTGGCTGCTCCAGGGGCCGGGAGGGAGGCCCTGGATGTGGGCCTGGGGGTGTGGAGGGGCCCCCTGAGAGCACCTACCAGCAGTTGCTCAAGACCCTGCCTGAGCCTCCGGTGTTGCAGGGTAGGACACCCATTGGCGGGGAACAGCAGGTGGCAGCCCCTGCTGAAGTCCTTGGCAGTTGGCAGAGATGAGTCTTGGAGAAAAAAAACGACAAAGTCCAAACTGCTCCGGGCGCCGGTCAGGGGGGCGGACCCGGCTGGCCGGGCCGAGGGGAGCTGCGGCGGCTGGGGAAGAGCCGAGTGTCAAGGCATGTCCTGAGAACCGGGAAGGGGGCAAACCAGTAGCTCCAGGCCGAGCTGGAGTTCCAGGAGGTTGGCCTGACTCTGGAGGTTTTCCCCCTGGCTTTTCCCCATAGGCCAAAATGGGGGAAGTCAAAAAAGCACCCCCGCCAGATGTATGCAGAAGGGGCTGGCTGGTGATGGGGAGCGGGCTGTTGGCAGCAGTGTGCTGGCTGCAGAGGGCCCCCGAGGTGCTGCACCTACCAGTAGTTGCTCAAGACCCCCCCTGACCCTCCGGTGTTGCAGGGCAGGACACCCAGGAGGCGGGGAACAGCCGTGGCAGCCCCTGCTGAATCCCACGGCAGTTGGCAGAGATGAGTCTTTGAGAAAAACGACAAAGTCCAAACGCTCCAGGCGCCGGCCACGGAGGGCGGACCCGGCTGGCCGGGCCGGCGGGAGCTGCGGCGGCTGGGGCTGAGCCGAGTGTCGATGCTTGTCGTGAGAACCGGTATGAGGGTAATCCTGGGCCCTCGGGGCCGAGGCACGGTTCCAGGAAGGCGGAAGGAGCGGGCCTGTTCCCCCTGATAGCGCCGACGGCGGTAAATTAAGGCCTCGCAAAACGTCAGGACGAACACCTTTTTTGCATATAAGGGAACGAGCGGTGTGCGGTCTTTGACAAAGTGACTATTTCTCAGAGTGCTGGGAAGGGAGTGGGGGCCGCTCAAAGTCAAAGCACCGCGGCCGCCCCTCTGCCACCTCCCTGGGAGCAGAGTCATCGAGCGCGAGTGTCCCCACTCCGCCTGTCCAGGCCGCGGGGCCGACAGGCCGGCTGGCTGCCCGGGTAGACCCCGCTCTCCGAGCGGCCGGGCGCCACGTTCAAGAGGTGTACGAAGCCACCTGTGGGGGGTCTGCGGAGGCCCCCCTGAGAGCGCTGATAACCCTGTCCTAGCTGCCTGCGCGGGCAGGCGGGACTCCCCCAGGAGGCCGTGCACAGCCCGCGGCAGCCACTGCTGAAGCCCAGGGCAGTTGGCAGAGATGAGTCTTTGAAAAAACGACAAAGTCCAAACGCTCCAGGCGCCGGCCACGGGGGGCGGACCCGGCTGGCCGGGCCGGCGGGAGCTGCGGCTGCCGGGGCTGAGCCGAGTGTCAATGCATGTCGTGAGAACCGGTATGAGGGTAATCCTGGTCGCTCCGGGCCGAGGCACGGTTCCAGGAGGGCGGAAGGAGCGGGCCCGTTTCCCCTGATAGCGCCGACGGCGGTAAATTAGGGCCTCGCAAAACGTCAGGACGAACACCTTTTTTGCATATAAGGGAACGAGCGGTGTGCGGTCTTTGACAAAGTGACTATTTCTCAATGTGCGGAGTGGGGACCGCTCAAAGTCAAAGCACCGCGGCCGCCCCTCTGCCACCTCCCTGGGAGCAGAGTCATCGAGCGCGAGGGTCCCCACTCCGCCTGTGCAGGCCGCGGGGCCGACAGGCTGGCTGGCTGCCCGGGCGACCCCCCTCCGAGATGCCGGGCCGGGGCAGACTGTGCAAACGCGCGCGGGCGTGTTTTCTTCCCCTGGGGTGGAGCCCTTCCACCCCACGCCGTCCGAGGCCCGTTGGCCTCGGGCGGCCTGCCTCCGAGAGTGGGAGAGAGACGGAGGACGGCGGCCCGCGGCGGCGCGAGGCGTCCCCGTTGCTCCACCACGACTGCCAGCCGGTCGATCCTACCGGTAGCCTGGGCTTGTCTCCGCTCCGCCTGTCCAGGCCGCGGGGCCCACAGGCGGCTTGCCTGGGAAGACCCCGCTCTCACCGAGCGGCCGGGCGCCACGTTCAAGAGGTGTACGAAGCCACCTGTGGGGGGTCTGCGGAGGCCCCCCTGAGAGCGCTGATAACCCTGTCCTAGCTGCCTGCGCGGGCAGGCGGGACCCCCAAGAGGCCGGGCACAGCCCGCGGCAGCCCCCGCCGAAGTCCACGGCAGTTGGCAGAGACGAGTCTTGGAGAGAAAACGACAAAGTCCAGACGCTCCAGGCGCCGGCCAGGGGTGCGGACCCGGCTGGCCGGGCCGGCGGGAGCTGCGGCTGCCGGGGCCGAGCCGAGTGTCGACGCATGTCGTGAGAACCGGTATGAGGGTAATCCTGGGCCCTCGGGGCCGAGCTACGGTTCCATGAAGGCGGAAGGAGCGGGCCTGTTTCCCCTGATAGCGCCGACGACGGTAAAATAAGGGCTCGCAAAACGTCAGGACGAACACCTTTTTTGCATATAAGGGAACGAGCGGTGTGCGGTCTTTGACAAAGTGACTATTTCTCAGAGTGCTGGAGTGGGGACCGCTCAAAGTCAAAGCACCGCGGCCGCCCCTCTGCCACCTCCCTGGGAGCAGAGTCATAGAGCGCAAGTGTCCCCACTCCGCCTGTGCAGGCCGCGGGGCCAACAGGCTGGCTGGCTGGCTGCCCGGGCGACCCCCCTCCGAGATGCCGGGCTGAGGCGTAGGCAGCCGCCTCCATCACCACCACCCAAGGCGAGAGAGTGGGTCAACGGGAGAGCCGTCGCGGCCGGGGGACCCTCGCCGCGCCCATGTCCGGGGAAGGACCACAAGGGCCCTGCTCCCCGGCGCCCCGGCGAGCGGGTTCACCCTCGGCGCGTACGGCTCTCGAGGATGGGGAAGGGACGCGCGTGGGCGTCCCTCCCGTCCCCCGCGGAAGAAGGCGAGCGACTCTGCGCGTCGGGACACCCCGCGGAGCCCCCTGCGGGGGGAGTACTCCGGGGGAGAAGCGTGGCGCAGGGGGTGCAGCCCTTTCCCAGGCCACCGTGCGACGGCGTCGGTGGGGCCGACGCCGAGAGAGAGAACGATCCGGGCTCTCCCGCCTCAGGGCGGCCGAGAGCGGGGCCACGGGCCCCACGTTTGGTGACGGTTTTCCCGAAAGCGAAGGACCCCCGCCTGTCCCCTCGGGCTCCGGCCGATGCGGGCGGTCCAGGGCGGGGATAGGGGACGGCGGCCTGCGGACGACGCGCTTTATCCCCAGAAGGAGCGAGGCATGAGGGGGTGTTCCACCCCCGCCGGCCGGTCTCGCTCCTTCTCCGGGCTACGCCTCGGCGGAGTAAAGACCCCCGGGTCAACGCTCCCGCGTCCGGGTGCCGCCGCGCGTCCCCTTCCCGCGGGGGGTGGATCCCTTCCACCCCTGGCCGTCCGAGGCCCGTGCGCCTCGGGCGGCCTCCCTTCCGAGAGAGGGAGAGAGAGACGGAGGACGGTGGTCCGCGACGGCGCGAGACGTCCAAGTTGTGTTCCCCACGGCGGCTACCCGGTCGATCCCGCCCGCCGGTAGCCTTGGCTTGCCCCCACTCCGCCTGTCCAGGCCGCGTGGCCGACAGGCTGTTTGCCCGGGTAGACCCTGCTCTCACCGAGCGGCCGGGCCCCAACGTTCAAGAGGTGTACGGAAGCCACCTTGGGGTGGAGCCCTTCCACCCCTGGCCGTCCGAGGCCCGTGCGCCTCGGGCGGCCTCCCTTCCGAGAGAGGGAGAGAGAGACGGAGGACGGTGGTCCGCGACGGCGCGAGACGTCCAAGTTGTGTTCCCCACGGCGGCTACCCGGTCGATCCCGCCCGCCGGTAGCCTTGGCTTGCCCCCGCTCCGCCTGTCCAGGCCGCGTGGCCGACGGGCTGTTTGCCCGGGTAGACCCCGCTCTCACCGAGCGGCCGGGCCCCAACGTTCAAGAGGTGTACGGAAGCCACCTTGGGGTGGAGCCCTTCCACCCCTGGCCGTCCGAGGCCCGTGCGCCTCGGGCGGCCTCCCTTCCGAGAGAGGGAGAGAGAGACGGAGGACGGTGGTCCGCGACGGCGCGAGACGTCCAAGTTGTGTTCCCCACGGCGGCTACCCGGTCGATCCCGCCCGCCGGTAGCCTTGGCTTGTCCCCGCTCCGCCTGTCCAGGCCGCGGGGCCGACGGGCTGTCTGCCCGGGTAGACCCCGCTCTCACCGAGCGGCCGGGCCCCAACGTTCAAGAGGTGTACGGAAGCCACCTTGGGGTGGAGCCCTTCCACCCCTGGCCGTCCGAGGCCCGTGCGCCTCGGGCGGCCTCCCTTCCGAGAGAGGGAGAGAGAGACGGAGGACGGTGGTCCGCGACGGCGCGAGACGTCCAAGTTGTGTTCCCCACGGCGGCTACCCGGTCGATCCCGCCCGCCGGTAGCCTTGGCTTGCCCCCACTCCGCCTGTCCAGGCCGCGTGGCCGACAGGCTGTTTGCCCGGGTAGACCCTGCTCTCACCGAGCGGCCGGGCCCCAACGTTCAAGAGGTGTACGGAAGCCACCTTGGGGTGGAGCCCTTCCACCCCTGGCCGTCCGAGGCCCGTGCGCCTCGGGCGGCCTCCCTTCCGAGAGAGGGAGAGAGAGACGGAGGACGGTGGTCCGCGACGGCGCGAGACGTCCAAGTTGTGTTCCCCACGGCGGCTACCCGGTCGATCCCGCCCGCCGGTAGCCTTGGCTTGCCCCCGCTCCGCCTGTCCAGGCCGCGTGGCCGACGGGCTGTTTGCCCGGGTAGACCCCGCTCTCACCGAGCGGCCGGGCCCCAACGTTCAAGAGGTGTACGGAAGCCACCTTGGGGTGGAGCCCTTCCACCCCTGGCCGTCCGAGGCCCGTGCGCCTCGGGCGGCCTCCCTTCCGAGAGAGGGAGAGAGAGACGGAGGACGGTGGTCCGCGACGGCGCGAGACGTCCAAGTTGTGTTCCCCACGGCGGCTACCCGGTCGATCCCGCCCGCCGGTAGCCTTGGCTTGTCCCCGCTCCGCCTGTCCAGGCCGCGGGGCCGACGGGCTGTCTGCCCGGGTAGACCCCGCTCTCCGAGCGGCCGGGCCCCAACGTTCAAGAGGTGTACGGAAGCCACCTTGGGGGGGCTGCGGTGCCCCCCTCCCCGAGAGTGCCTCCCAGGCCGAGGGAGCCCGGCGGTCGAGTGTCGTAGGAAAGCGCGTGCCACGGCTGTGTCGGTCACAGGGGCCAGAGGTAGTTTGGGCAACGGCTTAGATCCGTATGAAGCTCATCCTTTCCGGCCTGTTCTGGCGGCGGCTAGGCGTGCGCGCACGGCACGACGCCCCTGGCTCCAGCGATGCGACGGCGCCCCGCACCCCACTCTCCGGGCCGAGCAGAGTGGCCGCTCTCGCTCCTTGGAGCAGAGCCCCCGAGTGCAAGTGTCCCCGCTCCGCCTGTCCAGGCCGCGGGGCCGACAGGCTGTCTGCCCGGGTAGACCCCGCTCTCCGAGCGGCCGGGCGCCACGTTCAAGAGGTGTACGAAGCCACCTTGGGGGGCTGCGGTGCCCCCCGCCCCGAGAGTGCCTCCCAGGCCGAGGGGAGCCTGGCGGTCGAGTGTCGTAGGAAAGCGCGTGCGCGGCTGTGTCGGTCACACGGGCCAGAGTTAGTTTGGGCAACGGCTTAGATCCGTATGCAGCTCAACCTTTCCGGCCTGTTCTGGCGGCGGCTAGGCGCGCGCGAACGTCACGACGCCCCTGGTTCCAGCGAGGCGACGGCGCCCCGCACCCCGCTCTCCGGGCCGTGCAGAGCGGCCGCTCTCGCTCCTTGGAGCAGAGCCCCCGAGCGCAAGAGTCCCCGCTCCGCCTGTCCAGGCCGCGGGGCCGACAGGCTGTCTGCCCGGGTAGACCCCGCTCTCCGAGCGGCCGGGCCCCAACGTTCAAGAGGTGTACGGAAGCCACCTTGGGGGGGCTGCGGTGCCCCCCGCCCCGAGAGTGCCTCCCAGGCCGAGGGAGCCCGGCGGTCGAGTGTCGTAGGAAAGCGCGTGCGCGGCTGTGTCGGTCACACGGGCCAGAGTTAGTTTGGGCAACGGCTTAGATCCGTATGCAGCTCAACCTTTCCGGCCTGTTCTGGCGGCGGCTAGGCGTGCGCGCACGGCACGACGCCCCTGGCTCCAGCGATGCGACGGCGCCCCGCACCCCACTCTCCGGGCCGAGCAGAGTGGCCGCTCTCGCTCCTTGGAGCAGAGCCCCCGAGCGCAAGTGTCCCCGCTCCGCCTGTCCAGGCCGCGGGGCCAACAGGCTGTCTGCCCGGGTAGACCCCGCTCTCCGAGCGGCCGGGCGCCACGTTCAAGAGGTGTACGAAGCCACCTTGGGGGGCTGCGGTGCCCCCCGCCCCGAGAGTGCCTCCCAGGCCGAGGGAGCCCGGCGGTCGAGTGTCGTAGGAAAGCGCGCGCAGCGGCTGTGTCACACGGGCCAGAGTTAGTTTGGGCAACGGCTTAGATCCGTATGCAGCTCAACCTTTCTGGCCTGTTCTGGCGGCGGCTAGGCGCGCGCGAACGTCACGACGCCCCTGGTTCCAGCGAGGCGACGGCGCCCCGCACACAACTCTCCGGGCCGAGCAGAGCCCCCGAGCGCAAGAGTACCTGCTCCGCCTGCCCAGGCCGCGGGGCCGACAGGCTGTCTGCCCGGGTAGACACCGCTCTCTCCGAGCGGCCGGGCCGCAACGTTCAAGAGGTGTACGAAGCCACCTTGGGGGGCTGCGGAGCCCCCCCTCCCCATGAGAGCGCCTCACAGGCTTTGCTGATAACCCCGTCCTAGCTGCCTGCGCGGGCAGGCGGGACCCCCAGGAGGCCGCGCATAGCCCGCGGCAGCCACCGCTGAAGTCCACAGCAGTTGGCAGATAGGAGTCTTGGAGAAAAAAACGACAAAGTGCAAACGCTCCAAGCGCCGACCAGGGGTGCGTACCTGGCTGGCCGGGCCGGCGGGAGCTGCGGCTGCTGGAGTTGCACCGAGTGTCGATGCATGTCGTGAGAACCGGTATGAGGTTGAACCTGGGCCCTCGGGGCCGAGGCGCGGTTCCAGGGAGACGGAAGGAGCGGGCGTGTTTCCCCTGATAGCGCCGACGACGGAAAATAAGGCCTCGCAAAACGTCAGGACGAACACCTTTTTTGCATATAAGGGAACGAGCGGTGTGCGGTCTCTGACCAAGTGAGTATTTCTCAAACTCGAAGCACCCGCGGCGGCCTCCCCTCTGCCGCCACCCCGCACCCTCCTGGGGCAGAGCCACCGAGAGCAAGAGTCCCCCCCACCCCGCCTGCGCAGGCCGCGGGGCCAGCAGGCTGGCCGGCTTGCCCGCCCGGGCGACCCCCCTCCGAGATGCCGGGCCGAGGCCTTCCGCGCCGCCATCCCACGCGAGAGAGTGGGTCGACGTGAGAGCCGACGCGGCCAGGGGACCCTCGCCGCGCCCCTGTCCGGGGCAGGACCTCAAGGGCCGAGCACCCCTACCGAGCCCCGGACGAACTCCGGCGAGCAGGTCCACACGCCGGCGTACGGCTCTCGGCGACGGGGAAGGGGACGCGCGGGCGCCCCTCCCGTCCCCCGAGCCAGAGTCCCGCCCTTGGCCCCCTCCGCGGGGTCACAAGGACGGGCGACCCCCTTCGGTCTACCCTCCCGCCGGGAGGTTGGCTTCGCGCAGACGGTCCGAGGCGGAAGAAGGCGAGCGACCCTGCCGCCGCGACACCTCGCGGAGCCCCTGCGGGGGGAGCACTCCGGGGGACGCGTGGCTCAGGGATGCAGCCCTTTCCCAGGCACCGTGCGATGGCGTCGGGGGTCGACGCCGAGCGACAACGACCCGAGCTCTCCCGCCTCAGGGCGGCCGAGAGCGCGGCGCGGCCCCCTTTGTTTCGCGTGACGGTTTTCCCGAGCGCGAAGGACCCCCGCCTGTCCCCTCGGGCTTCGGCCGAGGCGGGCGGTCCGGAGCGGCGCGGGGATAGGGGACGGCGGCCCGCG
>NW_027101715.1:5000-25000 GCF_035609145.1 Eleutherodactylus coqui
CTGCCCCAGGAGGGTGCGGGGTGGCGGCAGAGGGGAGGCCGCCGCGGGTGCTTCGAGTTTGAGAAATACTCACTTGGTCAGAGACCGCACACCGCTCGTTCCCTTATATGCAAAAAAGGTGTTCGTCCTGACGTTTTGCGAGGCCTTATTTTACCGTCGTCGGCGCTATCAGGGGAAACACGCCCGCTCCTTCCGTCTCCCTGGAACCGCGCCTCGGCCCCGAGGGCCCAGGTTCAACCTCATACCGGTTCTCACGACATGCATCGACACTCGGTGCAACTCCAGCAGCCGCAGCTCCCGCCGGCCCGGCCAGCCAGGTACGCACCCCTGGTCGGCGCCTGGAGCGTTTGCACTTTGTCGTTTTTTTCTCCAAGACTCCTATCTGCCAACTGCTGTGGACTTCAGCGGTGGCTGCCGCGGGCTATGCGCGGCCTCCTGGGGGTCCCGCCTGCCCGCGCAGGCAGCTAGGACGGGGTTATCAGCAAAGCCTGTGAGGCGCTCTCATGGGGAGGGGGGGCTCCGCAGCCCCCCCAAGGTGGCTTCGTACACCTCTTGAACGTTGCGGCCCGGCCGCTCGGAGAGCGGTGTCTACCCGGGCAGACAGCCTGTCGGCCCCCGCGGCCTGGACAGGCGGGAGCGGGGACTCTTGCGCTCGGGGGGCTCTGCTCCAAGGAGCGAGAGCGGACGCTCTGCTCGGCCCGGAGAGTGGGGTGGCGGGGCGCCGTCGCCTCGCTGGAACCAGGGGCGTCGTGACGTGCGCGCGCGCCTAGCCGCCGCCAGAACAGGCCGGAAAGGTTGAGCTGCATACGGATCTAAGCCGTTGCCCAAACTAACTCTGGCCCGTGTGACACAGCCGCGCGCGCGCTTTCCTACGACACTCGACCGCCGGGCTCCCTCGGCCTGGGAGGCACTCTCGGGGCAGGGGGCCACCGCAGCCCCCTTTAGGTGGCTTCGTACACCTCTTGAACGTGGCGCCCGGCCGCTCGGAGAGCGGGGTCTACCCGGGCAGACAGCCTGTCGGCCCCGCGGCCTGGGCAGGCGGAGCGGGTGCTCTTGCGCTCGGGGGCTCTGCTCGGCCCGGAGAGTTGGGTGCGGGGCGCCGTCGCCTCGCTGGAACCAGGGGCGTTGTGACGTTCGCACGCGCCTAGCCGCCGCCAGGACAGGCCGGAAAGGTTGAGCTGCATACGGATCTAAGCCGTTGCCCAAACTAACTCTGGCTCGTGTGACCGACACAGCCGCGCACGCGCTTTCCTACGACACTCGACCGCCTGGCTCCCCTCGGCCTGGGAGGCACTCTCGGGGCGGGGGGCACCGCAGCCCCCCCAAAGGTGGCTTCGTACACCTCTTGAACGTTGGGGCCCGGCCGCTCGGAGAGCGGGGTCTACCCGGGCAGACAGCCTGTCGGCCCCGCGGCCTGGACAGGCGGAGTGGGGACAAGCCAAGGCTACCGGCGGGCCTCGGACGGCCAGGGGTGGAAGGGCTCCACCTCAAGGTGGCTTCGTACACCTCTTGAACGTTGGGGCCCGGCCGCTCGGAGAGCGGGGTCTACCCGGGCAGACAGCCTGCTGGCCCCGCGGCCTGGACAGGCGGAGCGGGGAACCTTGCGCTCGGGGGCTCTGCTCGGCCCAGAGAGTGGGGTGCGGGGCGCCGTCGCCTCGCTGGAACCAGGGGCGTCGTGCCATTCGCGCGCGCGCGCCTAGCCGCCGCCAGAACAGGCCGGAAAGGATGAGCTTCATACGGATCTAAGCCGTTGCCCAAACTACCTCTGGCCCCTGTGACCGACACAGCCGTGGCACGCGCTTTCCTACGACACTCGACCGCCGGGCTCCCTCGGCCTGGGAGGCACTCTCGGGGCGGGGGGCACCGCAGCCCCCCCAAAGGTGGCTTCGTACACCTCTTGAACGTGGCGCCCGGCCGCTCGGAGAGCGGGGTCTACCCGGGCAGACAGCCTGTCGGCCCCGCGGCCTGGACAGGCGGAGCGGGGAAAAGCCTAGGCTACCGGCGGGCGGGATCGACCGGGAAGCCGCCGTGGGGGAACACAAGTTGGACGCCTCGCGCCGTCGCGGACCACCGTCCTCCGTCTCTCGGGAAGGGGGGGCCGCCCGAGGCGCACGGGCCTCGGACGGCCAGGGGTGGAAGGGCTCCACCCCGAGGTGGCTTCGTACACCTCTTGAACGTTGGGGCCCGGCCGCTCAGTGAGAACAGGGTCTACCCGGGCAGACAGCCTGTCGGCCCCGCGGCCTGGACAGGCAGAGTGGGGAAAAGCCTAGGCTACCGGGCGGGATCGACCGGATAGCCGCCGTGGGGGAACACAAGTTGGACGCCTCGCGCCGTCGCGGACCACCGTCCTCCGTCTCTCTCCCTCTCTCGGGAAGGGGGGCCGCCCGAGGCGCACGGGCCTCGGACGGCCAGGGGTGGAAGGGCTCCACCCCGAGGTGGCTTCGTACACCTCTTGAACGTTGGGGCCCGGCCGCTCAGTGAGAACGGGGTCTACCCGGGCAGACAGCCTGTCGGCCCCGCGGCCTGGACAGGCAGAGTGGGGAAAAGCCTAGGCTACCGGGCGGGATCGACCGGATAGCCGCCGTGGGGGAACACAAGTTGGACGCCTCGCGCCGTCGCGGACCACCGTCCTCCGTCTCTCTCCCTCTCTCGGGAAGGGGGGCCGCCCGAGGCGCACGGGCCTCGGACGGCCAGGGGTGGAAGGGCTCCACCCCGAGGTGGCTTCGTACACCTCTTGAACGTTGGGGCCCGGCCGCTCAGTGAGAACGGGGTCTACCCGGGCAGACAGCCTGTCGGCCCCGCGGCCAGGACAGGCAGAGTGGGGAAAAGCCTAGGCCACCGGGCGGGATCGACCGGGTAGCCGCCGTGGGGAACACAACTTGGACGTCTCGCGCCGTCGCGGACCACCGTCCTCCGTCTCTCTCTCCCTCTCTCGGAAGGGAGGCCGCCCGAGGCGCACGGGCCTCGAACGGCCAGGGGTGGAAGGGATCCACCCCCCGCGGGAAGGGGACGCGCGGCGGCACCCGGACGCGGGAGCGTTGACCCGGGGGTCTTTACTCCGCCGAGGCGTAGCCCGGAGAAGGAGCGAGACCGGCCGGCGGGGGTGGAACACCCCCTCATGCCTCGCTCCTTCTGGGGATAAAGCGCGTCGTCCGCAGGCCGCCGTCCCCTATCCCCGCCCTGGACCGCCCGCATCGGCCGGAGCCCGAGGGGACAGGCGGGGGTCCTTCGCTTTCGGGAAAACCGTCACCAAACGTGGGGCCCGTGCCCCGCTCTCGGCCGCCCTGAGGCGGGAGAGCCCGGATCGTTCTCTCTCTCGGCGTCGGCCCCACCGACGCCGTCGCACGGTGGCCTGGGAAAGGGCTGCACCCCCTGCGCCACGCTTCTCCCCCGGAGTACTCCCCCCGCAGGGGGCTCCGCGGGGTGTCCCGACGCGCAGAGTCGCTCGCCTTCTTCCGCGGGGGACGGGAGGGACGCCCACGCGCGTCCCTTCCCCATCCTCGAGAGCCGTACGCGCCGAGGGTGAACCCGCTCGCCGGGGCGCCGGGGAGCAGGGCCCTTGTGGTCCTTCCCCGGACATGGGCGCGGCGAGGGTCCCCCGGCCGCGACGGCTCTCCCGTTGACCCACTCTCTCGCCTTGGGTGGTGGTGATGGAGGCGGCTGCCTACGCCTCAGCCCGGCATCTCGGAGGGGGGTCGCCCGGGCAGCCAGCCAGCCAGCCTGTTGGCCCCGCGGCCTGCACAGGCGGAGTGGGGACACTTGCGCTCTATGACTCTGCTCCCAGGGAGGTGGCAGAGGGGCGGCCGCGGTGCTTTGACTTTGAGCGGTCCCCACTCCAGCACTCTGAGAAATAGTCACTTTGTCAAAGACCGCACACCGCTCGTTCCCTTATATGCAAAAAAGGTGTTCGTCCTGACGTTTTGCGAGCCCTTATTTTACCGTCGTCGGCGCTATCAGGGGAAACAGGCCCGCTCCTTCCGCCTTCATGGAACCGTAGCTCGGCCCCGAGGGCCCAGGATTACCCTCATACCGGTTCTCACGACATGCGTCGACACTCGGCTCGGCCCCGGCAGCCGCAGCTCCCGCCGGCCCGGCCAGCCGGGTCCGCACCCCTGGCCGGCGCCTGGAGCGTCTGGACTTTGTCGTTTTCTCTCCGAGACTCGTCTCTGCCAACTGCCGTGGACTTCGGCGGGGGCTGCCGCGGGCTGTGCCCGGCCTCTTGGGGGTCCCGCCTGCCCGCGCAGGCAGCTAGGACAGGGTTATCAGCGCTCTCAGGGGGGCCTCCGCAGACCCCCCCACAGGTGGCTCCGTACACCTCTTGAACGTGGCGCCCGGCCGCTCGGAGAGCGGGGTCTTCCCAGGCAAGCCGCCTGTGGGCCCCGCGGCCTGGACAGGCGGAGCGGAGACAAGCCCAGGCTACCGGCAGGATCGACCGGCTGGCAGTCGTGGTGGAACAACGGGGACGCCTCGCGCCGCCGCGGGCCACCGTCCTCCGTCTCTCTCCCACTCTCGGAGGCAGGCCGCCCGAGGCCAACGGGCCTCGGACGGCGTGGGGTGGAAGGGCTCCACCCCAGGGGAAGAAAACACGCCCGCGCGCGTTTGCACAGTCTGCCCCGGCCCGGCATCTCGGAGGGGGGTCGCCCGGGCAGCCAGCCAGCCAGCCAGCCTGTTGGCCCCGCGGCCTGCACAGGCGGAGTGGGGACACTTGCGCTCTACGACTCTGCTCCCAGGGAGGTGGCAGAGGGGCGGCCGCAGTGCTTTGACTTTGAGCGGTCCGCACTCCCTTCTCAGCACTCTGAGAAATAGTCACTTGGTCAAAGACCGCACTCCGCTCGTTCCCTTATATGCAAAAAAGGTGTTCGTCCTGACGTTTTGCGAGGCCTTAATTTACCGCCGTCGGCGCTATCAGGGGGAACAGGCCCGCTCCTTCCGCCCTCCTGGAACCGTGCCTCGGCCCGGAGCGACCAGGATTACCCTCATACCGCTTCTCACGACATGCATCGATACTCGGCTCAGCCCCGGCAGCCGCAGCTCCCGCCGGCCCGGCCAGCCGGGTCCGCACCCCTAACCAGCGCCTGGAGCGTTTGGACTTTGTCGTTTTTTCTCAAAGACTCATCTCTGCCAACGACTTCAGCAGGGGCTGCCACCTGCTGTTCCCCCGCCAATGGGTGTCCTGACCTGCAACACCGGAGGCTCAGGCGTGGTCTTGAGCAACTGCTGGTAGGTGCACCTCGGGGGCCCTCTGCAGCCAGCACACCGCTGCCAACAGCCCGCTCCCCGTCACCATCCAGCCCCTCTGCATACATCTGCCGGGGGTGCTTTTTTGACTTCCCCCATGTTGGCCTATGGGGAAAAGCCAGGGGGAAAACCTCCAGAGTCAGGCCGACCTCCTGGAACCCCAGCTCGGCCTGGAGCTACTGGTTTGCCCCCTTCCCGGTTCTCAGGACATGCATTGACACTCGGCTCAGCACCAGCCGCCGCAGCCCCCGCCTGCCCGGCCAGCCCGGTCCGCACCCCTGGCCGGCACGCCTGGAGCGTTTGGACTTTGTCATTTTCATGACTTGTCTCCTCAGACATTGTCCGACTGCAAGGGGGGTGTGCCGCGGTCCGTGCCCAGCCTCCAGGGGTTGCCCCCGGCCCCTGGAGCAGCCAGCACCCCCTCGCCCTCAACACTCTCTCTCCCCGTGGGGACTTTGAAACTTTTTCTGACCGCGAAAGCTTCGGCAAACGGCAAGGGGGGCAGCCGGCGTTCTGTGCCCGGCCTCCTGGGGTCCTGCCGGGGCACATCGGAGGCTCAGCCAGGGTGTTGAGCCACCACTGGCAGGTGCACTCAGGGGGCCCTCCGCAGACGCCCATGCACACCTCCGCAGCCAGCACACTGCTGCCAACAGCCCGCTCCCCGTCACCCGCCAGCCCCTCCGCATACATCTGCTGGGGGTGCTTTTTTGACTTCCCCCATTTTGGCCAATGGGAAAATGTCAAGGGGAAAACCTCCGGAGTCAGGCCCACCTCCTGGAACTCCATCCCGGCCTGGAGCTACTAGTTTGTCCCCTTTCCGGTTCTCAGGACATGCATTGACACTCGGCTCTTCCCCAGCCGCCGCAGCTCCCGCCGGCCCGTCCAGCCGGGTCCGCACCCCTGGCCGGCGCCTGGAGCGTTTGGACTTTGTCGTTTTTCCTCAAAGACTCATCTCTGCCAACTGCCCTGGGCTTCAGCAGTGGCTGCCGCGGGCTGTGCACGGCCTCCTGGGGGGTCCCGCCTGCCCTCGCAGGCAGCTAGGACAGGGTTCTCAGCAGGGGCTTGGATGCGGTGTCAGGGGGGCCTCCGCAGCCCCCCAAGGTGGCTTCCTACACCTCTCGAACGTTGGGGCCCGGCCGCTCGGAGAGCGGGGTCTGCCCGGGCAGCCAGCCAGCCTGTTGGCCCCGCGGCCTGCACAGGCGGAGTGGGGACCCTCGCGCTCGATGACTCTGCTCCCAGGGAGGTGGCAGAGGGGCGGCCGCGGTGCTTTGACTTTGAGCGGTCCCCACTCCTCAGCACATTGAGAAATAGTCACTTTGTCAAGGACCGCACACCGCTCGTTCCCTTATATGCAAAAAAGGTGTTCGTCCTGACGTTTTGCGAGGCCTTATTTTACCGCCGTCGGCGCTATCAGGGGAAACGGGCCCGCTCCTTCCGCCCTCCTGGAACCGTGCCTCGGCCCGGAGCGACCAGGATCACCCTCATACCGGTTCTCGTGACATACATCGACACTCGGCTCAGCCCCGGCAGCCGCAGCTCCCACCGGCCCAGCCAGCCGGGTCCGCCACCCTGGCCGGCACGCCTGGAGCGTTTGGACTTTGTCGTTTTTTCAAAGACTCATCTCTGCCAACGACTTCAGCAGGGGCTGCCACCTGCTGTTCCCCGCCAATGGGTGTCCTGACCTGCAACACCGGAGGCTCAGGCAGGGTCAAGAGCAACTGCTGGTAGGTGCACTCAGGGGGCCCTCTGCAGCCGCCCAGGGCCACCTCTGCAGCCAGCACACTGCTGCCAACAGCCCGCTCCCCGTCACCCCCCCCCAGGCCCCTCTGCATACATCTGCCGGGGGTGCTTTTTTGACTTCCCCCATTTTGGCCAATGGGAAAATGCCAAGGGGAAAACCTCCAGAGTCAGGCCGACCTCATGGAACTCAAGCCCGGCCTGGAGCCACCGGTCTGTCCCCTTCCCGGTTCTCAGGGATTTTTGGACTTGTGATTTCCGTGATTCGTCTCTTCAAACTTTGTTGGACTACAATGGGGGGCGACCGGCGGTCCGTGCCCGGCCTCCTGGGGTCCTGCCCGGGGACAGCGGAGGCTCAGCCAGGGTTTTGAGCCACCGCTGGCAGGTGCACTCACGGGGCCCTCCGCAGCCGCCCATGCACACCTCTTCAGCCAGCACACTGCTGCCAAACACCCGCTCCCCATCACCCCCCAGCCCCTCTGCATACATCTGCTGGGGGTGCTTTTTTGACTTCCCCCATTTTGGCCTATGGGGAAAAGCCAGGGGGAAAACCTCCAGAGTCAGGCCGACCTTCTGGAACTCGAGCTCGGCTTGGAGCCGCCGGTTTGCCCCCTTCCCGGTTCTCAGGACCTGCATTGACACTCGGCTCAGCCCCGGCAGCCGCAGCCCCCGCCGGCCCAGCCAGCAGGGTCCGCCCCCCTGGCCGGCGCCTGGAGCGTTTGGACTTTGTCATTTTCATGACTTGTCTCCTCAAACTTTGTTCGACTGCAAGGGGGGGTGTGCCGCGGTCCGTGCCCAGCCTCCAGGGGTTGCCCCCGGCCCCTGGAGCAGCCAGCACCCCCTCGCCCTCAACACTCCCCGTTGGGACTTTGAAACTTTTCTGACGGTGCAAGCTTCATCAAACGGCAAGGGGGCAGGCTGCGGTCTGTGCCCGGCCTCCTGGGGTCCTCCCTGGGGACATCGGAGGCTCAGCCAGGGTTTTGAGCCACTGCTGGCAGGTGCACTCAGAGGGCCCTCCGCAGCCGCCCATGCACACCTCTGCAGCCAGCACACCGCTGCCAACAGCCCGCTCCCCATCACCAGCCAGCCCCTCTGCATACATCTGCTGGGGGTGCTTTTTTGACTTCCCCCATTGTGGCCAATGGGAAAATGCCAAGGGGAAAACCTCCAGAGTCCTGCCGACCTCCTGGAACTCCAACCCGGCCTGGAGCCACCGGTTTGTCCCCTTCCCGGTTCTCAGGACCTGCATCGACACTCGGCTTAGCCCCGGCAGCTGCAGCCACCGCCGGCCCGGCCAGCCGTGTCCGCCCCCCTGGCCGGCACGCCTGGAGCGTTTGGACTTTGTCATTTTCATGACTTGTCTCCTCAAACTTTGTTCAACTGCAAGGGGGGCTGCCCCGGCTGTTCCCCGCCTCCTGGGTGTCCTTCCCTGCAACACCGGAGGCTCAGGCAGGGTCTTGACCCACGACTGTTGGGTGCTCCTAGGGGGCCCCTCCACACCCCCAGTCCCACCTCCAGGGGCTCCCCCCGGCCCCTGGAGCAGCCAGCACCCCCTCGCCGTCAACCCTCTCTCCCCGTTGGGACTTTGAAACTTTTTCCGACCGTGCAAGCTTCGTCAAACGGCAAAGGGGGCAAGCGGCGGTCTGTGCCCGGCCTCCTGGGGTCCTGCCCGGGGACATCGGAGGCTCAGCCAGGGTGTTGAGCCACTACTGGTAGGTGCACTCAGGGGGCCCTCCGCAGCCGCCCCGGGCCACCCCTGCAGCCAGCACACACCGCTGCCAACAGCCCGCTCTCCGTCACCAGCCAGCCCCGTCCGCGCACATCTGCCGGGGGTGCTTTTTTTGAGACACACTGTCACTTTGTCAAAGACCGCACACCGCTCGTTCCCTTATACCCCGACAAGGTGTTCGTGCTGACGTTTTGCGAGGCCTTATTTTACCGCCGTCGGCGCTATCAGGGGAAACAGGCCCGCTCCTTCCGCCTTCGTGGAACCGGGGCTCGGCCCGGAGCGACCAGGATTACCCTCATACCGGTTCTCACGACATGCATTGACACTCGGCTCAGCCCCGGCAGCCGCAGCTCCCGCCGGCCCAGCCAGCCGGGTCCGCCGCCCTGGCCGGCACGCCTGGAGCGTTTGGACTTTGTCGTTTTTTCTCCAAGACTCATCTCTGCCAACGACTATAGCATGGGCTGCCACCTGCTGTTCCCCGCCAATGGGTGTCCTGACCTGCAACACCGGAGGCTCAGGCGGGGTCTTGAGCAACGGCTGATAGGTGCACTCAGGGGGCCCTCTGCAGCCGCCCAGGGCCACCCCTGCAGCCACCACACAGCTGCCAACAGCCCGCTCTCCGTCACCCCCCAGCCCCTCTGCATACATCTGCTGGGGGTGCTTTTTTGACTTCCCCCATTTTGGCCAATGGGAAAATGCCAGGGGGAAAGCCTCCAGAGTCATGCCGACCTCGTGGAACTCCAACCCGGCCTGGAGCTACTGGTTTGTCCCCTTCCCGGTTCTCAGGACCTGCATCGACACTCGGCTCAGCCCCGGCAGCCGCGGCCCCCGCCGGCCCGGCCAGCCGGTTCCGCCACCCTGCCCGGCGCCTGGAGCGTTTGGACTTTGTCATTTTTTCCCCCAAGACTCGCCTCTGCCAACTGCCAAGGACTTCAGCAGGGGCTGCCACGGCTGTTCCCCGCCTCCTGGGGTTCATGCCCGGGCACACCGGAGGCTCAGGCAGGGTCTTGAGCAACTACTGTTGGGTGCTCTCAGGGGGGCCCCTCCACACCCCCAGGCCGACCTCCAGGGGCTGCCCCCGGCCCCTGGAGCAGCCAGCACCCCCTCGCCGTCAACACTCTCTCCCCGTTGGGACTTTGAAACTTTTCTGACCGTGCAAGCTTCATTGGACGGCAAGGGGGTGACCTGCGGGCTCTACCCGGCCTCCTGGGGTCCTGCCCGGGGACATCGGAGGCTCAGCCTGGGTCTTGAGCTATTGCTGGTAGGTGCACTCAGGGGGCCCTCTTCAGCCGCCCAGGGCCACCCCTGCAGCCACCAGACAGCTGCCAACAGCCCGCTCTCTGTCACCCCCCAGCCCCTCTGCATACATCTGCTGGGGGTGCTTTTTTGGCTCCCCCCGTTTTGGCCTATGGGGAAAAGCCAGGGGGAAAACCTCCAGAGTCAGGCCGATCCCCTGGAACTCCAACCCGGCCTGGAGCCACCGGTTTGTCCCCTTCCCGGTTCTCAGGACATGCATTGACACTCGGCTCAGCCCCGGCAGCCGCAGCCCCCGCCGGCCCGGCCACCCGGGTCCGCCACCCTGCCCGGCGCCTGGAGCGTTTGGACTTTGTCGTTTTTTCTCCAAGACTCGCCTCTGGCACATGCCATGGACCTCAGCGGGGGCTGCTCCCCGCCTCCCGGGTGTCCTGCCCGGGCACATCGGAGGCTCAGCCAGGGTCTTGGGCCCCTACTGGTAGGTGCACTTTGGGGGCCCTCCGCAGCCGCCCAGGCCCACCCCTGCAGCCGCCACACAGCTGCCAACAGCCCGCTCTCCATCACCCCCCAGCCCATTGCACACATCTGCCGGGGGTGCTTTTTTGACTTCCCCCATTTTGGCCTAAGGGGAAAGGCCGGGGGGAAAACCTCCAGAGTCAGGCCGACCTCCTGGAACTCCGGCCCAGCCTGGAGCTACTGGTTTGTCCCCTTCCCGGTTCTCAGGACCTTCATCGACACTCGGCTCTTCCCCAGCCGCCGCAGCTCCCGTCGGCCCGGCCAGCCGGGTCCGCCCCCCTGGCCGACACGCCTGGAGCGTTTGGACTTTGTCATTTTCATGACTTGTCTCCTCAAACTTTGTCCGACTGCAAGGGGGGCTGCCACGGCTGTTCCCCGCCTCCTGGGTGTCCTTCCCTGCAACACCAGAGGCTCAGGCAGGGTCTTGAGCAACTTCTGTTGGGTGCTATCAGGGGGCCCCTCCACACCCCCAGGCCCACCTCCAGGCGCTCCCCCCGGGCCCTGGAGCAGCCAGCACCCCCTCGCCGTCAACACTCTCTCCCCGTTGGGACTTTGAAACTTTTCCCGACCGTGCAAGCTTCGTCAAACGGCAAGGGGGCAACCGGTGTTCTGTGCCCGGCCTCCTGGGGTCCTGCCCGGGCACATCGGAGGCTCAGCTTGGGTTTTCAGCCACCACGGGCAGGTGCACACAGGGGGCCCTCCGCAGCCGCCCATGCACACCTCTGCAGTCAGCACACTGCTGCCAACAGCCAGCTCCCCATCACCCGCCAGCCCTTCTGCATACATCTGCTGGGGGTGCTTTTTTGACTTCCCCCATTTTGGCCAATGGGAATATGCCAGGGGGAAAACCTCCAGAGTCAGGCCGACCTCCTGGAACTGCCGCCCGGCCTGGAGCCTCCGGTTTGCCCCCTTCCCGGTTCTCAGGACCTGCATTGACACTCGGATCTTCCCCGGCAGCCGCAGCCCCCGCCGGCCAAGCCAGCCGTGTCCGCCCCCCTGGCCGGCACGCCTGGAGCGTTTGGACTTTGTCATTTTCATGACTTGTCTCCTCAAACTTTGTTCAACTGCAAGGGGGGCTGCCACGGCTGTTCCCCGCCCCCTGGGTGTCCTTCCCTGCAACACCGGAGGCCCAGGCAGGGTCTTGAGCAACTTCTGTTGGGTGCTCTCAGGGGGCCCCTCCACACCCCCAGGCCCACCTCCAGGGGCTCCAGCCCGGCCCCACTGGCAGCCAGCACCCCCTCGCCGTCAACCCTCTCTCCCCGTTGGGACTTTGAAACTTTTTCCGACCGTGCAAGCTTCGTCAAACGGCAAGGGGGCAAGCGGCGGTCTGTGCCCGGCCTCCTGGGCGTCCTGCCCGGGGACATCGGAGGCTCAGGCTGGGTCTTGAGCCACCACTGGTAGGTGCGCTTTGGGGGCCCTCCGCAGCCGCCCCGGGCCACCCCTGCAGCCAGCGCACTGCTGCCAACAGCCCGCTCTCCGTCACCAGCCAGCCCCGTCTGCACGCATCTGCCGGGGGTGCTTTTTTTGGAGAAATACTGTCACTTTGTCAAAGACCGCACACCGCTCGTTCCCTTATACCCCGACAAGGTGTTCGCGCTGACGTTTTGCGAGGCCTTATTTTACCGCCGTCGGCGCTATCAGGGGAAACAGGCCCGCTCCTTCCGCCTTCGTGGAACCGTGGCTCGGCCCGGAGCGACCAGGATTACCCTCATACCGGTTCTCACGACATGCATCGACACTCGGCTCAGCCCCTGCATCCGCAGCTCCCGCCGGCCCGGCCAGCCGGGTCTGCCCCCCCTGGCCGGCGCCTGGAGCGTTTGGACTTTGTCGTTTTTTTCTCCAAGACTCGCCTCTGCCAACTGCCAAGGACTTCAGCAGGGGCTGCCACGGCTGTTCCCCGCCTCCTGGGGTTCATGCCCGGGCACATCGGAGGCTCAGGCAGGGTCTTGAGCAACTACTGTTGGGTGCTCTCAGGGGGGCCCCTCCACACCCCCAGGCCGACCTCCAGGGGCTGCCCCCGGACCCTGGAGCAGCCTGCACCCCCCTCGCCGTCAACACTCTCCCCCCGTTGGGACTTTGAAACTTTTTCTGACCGTGCGAGCTTCGTCAAACGGCAAGGGGGCAAGCGGCGGGCTCTGCCCGGCCTCCTGGGGTCCTGCCCGGGGACATCGGAGGCTCAGCCAGGGTGTTGAGCCACTGCTGGCAGGTGCACTCAGGGGGCCCTCCGCAGCCGCCCATGCACACCTCTGCAGCCAGCACACTGCTGCCAACAGCCCGCTCTCCATCACCCGCCAGCCCCTCTGCATACATCTGCTGGAGGTGCTTTTTTGGCTTCCCCCATTTTGGCCAATGGGAAAATGCCAGGGGGGAAACCTCCAGAGTCAGGCCGACCTCCTGGAACTCCAACCCGGCCTGGAGCCACCGGTTTGTCCCCTTCCCGGTTCTCAGGACCTGCATTGACCCTCGGCTCTCCCCCGGCCGCCGCAGCTCCCGCCGGCCCGGCCAGCCGGGTCCGCCGCCCTGGACGGCACGCATGGAGCGTTTGGACTTTGTCATTTTCCTCACCAACACTCGCCTCTGCCAACTGCCAAGGACTTCAGCAGGGGCTGCCACGGCTGTTCCCCGCCTCCTGGGGTTCATGCCCGGGCACACCGGAGGCTCAGGCGGGGTCTTGAGCAACTGCTGTTGGGTGCTCTCAGGGGGCCCCTCCACACCCCCAGGCCGACCTCCAGGGGCTGCCCCCGGCCCCTGGGGCAGCCAGCACCCCCTCGCCGTCAACCCTCTCTCCCCGTTGGGACTTTGAAACTTTTCTGACCGTGCGAGCTTCATCGGACGGGAAGGGGGCGACCTGCGGGCTCTGCCCGGCCTCCCGGGGTCCCTGCCCGGGCCCCGTGGGAGGTACAGGCAGGGTTTCTCACCGACTACCCGTAGGCACTCTCAGGGGGCCCTCCGCGCCCTCAGGCCGCCCTCCCCGGGCTTCCCCCGGGTCCGCGGAGCAGCCCGCCACCCCTCGCCGCACCGTGTCTCGCCCCCGTTGGGACTTTGAAACTTGGCTCGCCGTGCAAACCTCTCCGGGGGACAGAGGGAGAGACCTGCGGGCCGTGCCCGGCCTCCCGGGACACCCTCCCCGCAGCGCAGGCGGCTCGGACGGGGTTTTCAGCGAGTGCTGGGGGGGGTGTCTTCGGGGGCCCCCCGCGGGCCCCCCGGGGCACCTGCGCGGGGTGGCCCCTGCTGCCAGGCACCCACTCCCTATCGACCATCCAGCCCCCCTACATACATCTGGCGGGGGTGCTTTTTTGAGTTCCCCCATTTTGGCAACTTGGCACCTCCTATGGGGAAACCGGCAGAATCATGCCGACCTCCTGGAACTCCGGCTCGGCCTGGAGCCGCCGGTTTGTCCCCTTCCCGGTTCTCAGGCATTTTCGGACTTTGTCATTTTTTCAGCACTCTGTCAATGCGGCCAGCGGGAGCTGCCGCGGTCTGTGCCCAGGCACCAGGCTCTCCAAACGGACGCCGGCGGAGGGTCAGGGGGTGTCTCGGCCAGATACTGTAAAACACTCAGGGGGTGCCCAGGCACCAGGCACTCCAAACGGACACCGTCGGAGGGTCAGGGGGTGTCTCGGCCAGATACTGAAAAACACTCAGGGGCGCACGGGGGCTGCACAGGGCCACCCCAGGCGGCTCCCCCGGGCACCCGGGCGGCCATATTGGCGGCTGGGACCCCCTATTCAGCAAACGCCAGGGGGCGCTCAGGGGCGCACGGGGGCTGCTCCACTCGCCCCAGGCCGGCCTCCCTGAGGCGGGCACATTAGCGGCTGAGACCCCCTCTCCACCAAAGACCGGGGGGCGCTCAGGGACACACGGGGGCTGCTCTACTCGCCCCAGGCGGGCACATTAGCGGCCGAGACCCCCTCTCCACCAGAGACCGGGGGGCGCTCAGGGACACACGGGGGCTGCTCCACTCGCCCCAGGCCGGCCCCCACTGGTACCCGGGCGGCCATATTGGCGGCTGAGACCCCCTCTTCAGCAAACGTCAGGGGACACTCAGGGACACACGGGGGCTGCTCCACTCGCCCCAGGCCGGCCTCCCTGAGGCGGGCACATTAGCGGCTGAGACCCCCTCTCCACCAGAGACCGGGGGACGCTCGGGGACACACGGGGGCTGCTCCACTCGCCCCAGGCCGGCCTCCCTGAGGCGGGCACATTAGCGGCTGAGACCCCCTCTCCACCAAAGACCGGGGGGCGCTCAGGGACACACGGGGGCTGCTCCACTCGCCCCAGGCCGGCCTCCCTGAGGCGGGCACATTAGCGGCTGAGACCCCCTCTCCACCAAAGACCGGGGGACGCTCAGGGACACACGGGGGCTGCTCCACTCGCCCCAGGCCGGCCCCCACTGGTACCCGGGCGGCCCTATTGGCGGCTGAGACCCCCTCTTCAGCAAACGCCAGGGGACGCTCAGGGACACACGGGGGCTGCTCCACTCGCCCCAGGCCGGCCTCCCTAGGTACCCGGGCGGGCACATTAGCGGCTGAGACCCCCTCTTCAGCAAACGCCAGGGGACGCTCAGGGACACACGGGGGCTGCTCCACTCGCCCCAGGCCGGCCTCCCTAGGTACCCGGGCGGGCACATTAGCGGCTGAGACCCCCTCTCGACCAAAGACCGGGGGACGCTCAGGGACACACGGGGGCCGCTCCACTCACCCCCAGGCCGACCTCCAGGGCCTCCCTCCCGGCCCCTGGAGCAGCCAGCGCCCCCTCGCCCTCAACACTCTCTCCCCCGTTGGGACTTTGAAACTTTTTCTGACCGTGCAAGCTTCATCGGACGGCAAAGGGGGCAAGCTGCGGTCCGTGCCCGGCCTGCTGGGGTCCTGCCCGGGGACATCGGAGGCTCAGCCAGGGTCTTGAGCTACTGCTGGTAGGTGCGCTTTGGGGGCCCTCCGCAGCCGCCCCGGGCCACCCCTGCAGCCAGCACACTGCTGCCAACAGCCCGCCGCTCTCCCACACCAGCCAGCCCCGTCTGCACACATCTGCCGGGGGTGCTTTTTTGAGAAACACTGTCACTTTGTCAAAGACCGCACACCGCTCGTTCCCTTATACCCCGACAAGGTGTTCGTGCTGACGTTTTGCGAGGCCTTATTTTACCGTCGTCGGCGCTATCAGGGGAAACGGGCCCGCTCCTTCCGCCCTCCTGGAACCCTGGCTCGGCCCGGAGCGACCAGGATTACCCTCATACCGGTTCTCACCACCTGCATCGACACGCGGCTCTGCCCCGGCCGCCGCAGCTCTCGCCGGCCCGGCCGGGTCCGCACCCCTGGCCGGCACGCCTGGAGCGTTTGGACTTTGTCGTTTTTTTCTCCAAGAGTCGCCTCTGGCACATGCCATGGACTTCAGCAGGGGCTGCTCCCCGCCCCCTGGGTGTCCTGCCCGGGCACATCGGAGGCTCAGCCTGGGTCTTCAGCCCCTACTGGTAGGTGCGCTTTGGGGGCCCTCCGCAGCCGCCCGGGGCCCACCCCTGCAGCCAGCACACGGCTGCCAGCAGCCACCACACAGCTGCCAAACAGCCCGCTCTCCGTCACCCCCCAGCCCAACTCTGCATACATCTGGCGGGGGTGCTTTTTTGACTTCCCCCCTTTTGGCCTATGGGGAAAAGCCAGGGGGAAAACCTCCAGAGTCAGGCCGACCTCCTGGAACTCCAACCCGGTCTGGAGCCACCGGTCTGTCCCCTTCACGGTTCTCAGGACCTGCATCGACCCTCGGCTCAGCCCCGGCCGCCGCAGCTCCCGCCGGCCCGGCCACCCGGGTCCGCACCCCTGGCCGGCACGCCTGGAGCGTTTGGACTTTGTCGTTTTTTCTCCAAGACCCATCTCTGCCAACTGCCGTGGGCTTCAGCGGGGGCTGCTCCCCGCCTCCTGGGTGTCCTGCCCGGGCACATCGGAGGCTCAGCCTGGGTCTCGAGCCCCCTACTGGTAGGTGCACTACGGGGGCCCTCCGCAGCCGCCCAGGCCCACCCCTGCAGCCAGCACACGGCTGCCAGCAGCCACCACACAGCTGCCAACAGCCCACTATCCATCACCCACCAGCCCCTCTGCATACATCTGCTGGGGGTGCTTTTTTGACTTCCCCCCTTTTGGCCTATGGGGAAAAGCCAGGGGGAAAACCTCCAGAGTCAGGCCGACCTCATGGAACTCCAACCCGGCCTGGAGCCACCGGTTTGTCCCCTTCCCGGTTCTCAGGACATGCACTGACACTCGGCTAAGCCCCGGCCGCCGCAGCCCCCGCCGGCCCGGCCAGCCCGGTCCGCACACCCCTGGCCAGCGCCTGGAGCGTTTGGACTTTGTCGTTTTTTCTCAAAGACCCGTCTCTGCCAACTGCCGTGGGCTTCAGCGGGGGCTGCTCCCCGCCTCCTGGGTGTCCTGCCCGGGCACATCGGAGGGTCAGCCTGGGTCTTGAGCTACTGCTGGTAGGTGCGCTTTGGGGGCCCTCGGCAGCCGCCCAGGCCCACCCCTGCAGCCAGCACACGGCTGCCAGCAGCCACCACACAGCTGCCAACAGCCCGCTCTCCGTCACCCTCCAGCCCCTTCTGCATACATCTGCCGGGGGTGCTTTTTTGACTTCCCCCCTTTTGGCCTATGGGGAAAAGCTAAGGGGAAAACCTCCAGAGTCAGGCCGACCTCCTGGAACTCCAACCCGGCCTGGAGCCACCGGTTTGTCCCCTTCCCGGTTCTCAGGACATGCACTGACACTCGGCTAAGCCCCGGCCGCCGCAGCCCCCGCCGGCCCGGCCAGCCCGGTCCGCGCCCCTGGCCAGCGCCTGGAGCGTTTGGACTTTGTCATTTTTTCTCAAAGACCCATCTCTGCCAACTGCCATGGACCTCAGCGGGGGCAGCTCCCCGCCTCCTGGGTGTCCTGCCCGGGCACATCGGAGGGTCAGGCAATGTCTTCAGCCACCGCGGGCAGGTGCACTCAGGGGGCCCTCCGCAGCCGCCCAGGCCCACCCCTGCAGCCAGCACACGGCTGCCAGCAGCCACCACACAGCTGCCAACAGCCCGCTCTCCGTCACCCCCCAGCCCAACTCTGCATACATCTGCTGGGGGTGCTTTTTTGACTTCCCCCCTTTTGGCCTATGGGGAAATGCTAAGGGGAAAACCTCCAGAGTCAGGCCGACCTCATGGAACTCCAACCCGGCCTGGAGCCACCGGTTTGTCCCCTTCCCGGTTCTCAGGACATGCATCGACACTCGGCTCAGCCCCGGCAGCCGCAGCTCCCGCCGGCCCGGCCAGCCCGGGTCCGCACCCCTGGCCGGCACGCCTGGAGCGTTTGGACTTTGTCATTTTTTTCAAAGACTCATCTCTGCCAACTGCCGTGGGCTTCAGCGGGGGCTGCTGCCCGCCTCCTGGGTGTCCAGCCCGGGCACATCGGAGGCTCAGCCTGGGTCTCGAGCCCCTACTGGTAGGTGCACTCTGAAGGGGCCCTCCGCAGCCGCCCAGGCCCACCCCTGCAGCCAGCACACGGCTGTCAGCAGCCACCACACAGCTGCCAACAGCCCACTATCCATCACCCACCAGCCCCTCTGCATACATCTGCTGGGGGTGCTTTTTTGACTTCCCCCCTTTTGGCCTATGGGGAAAAGCTAAGGGGAAAACCTCCAGAGTCAGGCCGACCTCCTGGAACTCCAACCCGGCCTGGAGCCACCGGTTTGTCCCCTTCCCGGTTCTCAGGACATGCACTGACACTCGGCTAAGCCCCGGCCGCCGCAGCCCCCGCCGGCCCGGCCAGCCCGGTCCGCGCCCCTGGCCAGCGCCTGGAGCGTTTGGACTTTGTCATTTTTTCTCAAAGACCCATCTCTGCCAACTGCCATGGACCTCAGCGGGGGCAGCTCCCCGCCTCCTGGGTGTCCTGCCCGGGCACATCGGAGGGTCAGGCAATGTCTTCAGCCACCGCGGGCAGGTGCACTCAGGGGGCCCTCCGCAGCCGCCCAGGCCCACCCCTGCAGCCAGCACACGGCTGCCAGCAGCCACCACACAGCTGCCAACAGCCCGCTCTCCGTCACCCCCCAGCCCCTCCTGCATACATCTGCTGGGGGTGCTTTTTTGACTTCCCCCCTTTTGGCCTATGGGGAAATGCTAAGGGGAAAACCTCCAGAGTCAGGCCGACCTCCTGGAACTCCAACCCGGCCTGGAGCCACCGGTTTGTCCCCTTCCCGGTTCTCACGACATGCATCGACACTCGGCTCAGCCCCGGCAGCCGCAGCTCCCGCCGGCCCGGCCAGCCCGGTCCGCACCCCTGGCCAGCGCCTGGAGCGTTTGGACTTTGTCATTTTTTCAAAGACTCATCTCTGCCAACTGCCGTGGGCTTCAGCGGGGGCTGCTCCCCGCCTCCTGGGTGTCCTGCCCGGGCACATCGGAGGCTCAGGCAATGTCTTGAGCCACCGCTGGTAGCTGCACTCAGGGGGCCCTCCGCAGCCGCCCAGGCCCACCCCTGCAGCCACCACACAGCTGCCAACAGCCCGCTCCCCGTCAACCCCCAGCCCCTCCGCATACATCTGCTGGGGGTGCTTTTTTGACTTCCCCCGTTTAGGCCTATGGGGAAAAGCCAAGGGGAAAACCTCCAGAGCCAGGCCGACCTCCTGGAACTCCCACCCGGCCTGGAGCCACCGGTTTGTCCCCTTCCCGGTTCTCAGGACATGCACTAATACTCGGCTCAGCCCCAGCAGCCGCAGCTCCCGCCGGCCCGGCCAGCCCGGTCCGCCACCCTGCCCGGCGCCTGGAGCGTTTGGACTTTGTCGTTTTTTCTCCAAGACTCGCCTCTGGCACATGCCGTGGACTTCAGCGGGGGCTGCTCCCCGCCTCCTGGGTGTCCTGCCCGGGCACATCGGAGGCTCAGCCTGGGTCATCAGCCCCTACTGCTAGGTGCACTCAGGGGGCCCTCGGCAGCCGCCCAGGCCCACCCCAGCAGCCAGCACACGGCTGCCAGCAGCCACCACACAGCTGCCAACAGCCCGCTCTCCGTCACCCTCCAGCCCAACTCTGCATACATCTGCCGGGGGTGCTTTTTTGACTTCCCCCCTTTTGGCCTATGGGGAAAAGCTAAGGGGAAAACCTCCAGAGTCAGGCCGACCTCCTGGAACTCCAGCCCGGCCTCGAGCCACCGGTTTGTCCCCTTCCCGGTTCTCAGGACATGCATAGGCACTCGGCTCAGCCCCGGCAGCCGCAGCTCCCGCCGGCCCCGGCCAGCCCGGTCCGCACCCCTGGCCAGCGCCTGGAGCGTTTGGACTTTGTCATTTTTTTCTCAAAGACCCATCTCTGCCAACTGCCGTGGGCTTCAGCGGGGGCTGCTGCCCGCCTCCTGGGTGTCCAGCCCGGGCACATCGGAGGCTCAGCCTGGGTCTTGAGCCCCTACTGGTAGGTGCACTCTGAAGGGGCCCTCCGCAGACGCCCAGGCCCACCCCTGCAGCCAGCACACGGCTGCCAGCAGCCACCACACAGCTGCCAACAGCCCGCTCTCCGTCACCCCCCAGCCCAACTCT